>NW_022900951.1:40747148-40753843 GCF_012274545.1 Fukomys damarensis | reverse complement strand
TTCTTTCTTTCTTCCTTCCTCTCTCTCTCTCTCTCTCTCTCTCTCTCTCTCTCTCTCTGTCTCTCTCTCTCTTTCTTTCTTTCTTTTCCTCCTCCTCCTTCTCCACCCCCATTTATTTTTATTTTGAGACAGTCTTACTAAGTTGCCTAGGCAGGATCCAAACTTTTGATCCTCTTTGCTTATCTTTCCATGTTCTGGGATAACAAGCATGTACCACTGTGTCCAGTCTCTGTGTATCTCTTATAAAACAGTTGACATTGGATTTGAGCCTACTTGGATAATTCAGAATGGTCTCTAAATCTCAAGGTCCTTCACTTAATTATACCTGAAAAGATCCTTTTCCCAAATAAGGTAATATTCATACATTCTGGGAACTATTACATGGGCTTATTATTTAGAGGACCGCCATTCAACCTATTACACTCATTTGAATGGACATTACACCATCACCATTATCACTGTCATCCATCCAACCAATGATGCTTCTCCTGTGATGGTGTTTTCTCCATGTGAAGCAGAGCAACTGTTGAGCATGTGTTGAGCAATTGTTAACAGAGATGCTATAGTTCTTTGTAAGCTAACACTTGGGAGTCCAATCTGAGTTTGATTTCAGTTTTGCTATTTAGTAGAAGTATATTTTGGCAAAGATGAAGTTTTCTATATTTCAGATTCTTCATCTTAAATTGAGAATAGTAGTAACTATCTCAGAATTATTGTGTATGTCCAGTGGAATTATCCTTGTAAATTAACAGTGACAAGCATATTGTTTACATTCTACAATTAGTATTGTTAACTATTATGAGCTTATTCTTTTTCCATATTTTCATCTGCTTGAGATATCAGGCTTTTATCTTTCCTTGGAAATTTAGTTGAAATCAACATGCATTTATTGAGAGTTTACTCTGCTCCATAGACTAGCATATATAATAGTTACAAATGATAAAAAACAGAGAAATGTTCTCTGCCTTCACAGGACTTAGTGTGTGACAGCATCAATGACTAATAAAATATGGAATTACAATGGAACATTTTTATTGTGATAATTAGAGAATTATAGAAACCAGGAAACTATACGGAAGGGGCGTACAACCAAGGCAAAATTCTGGAGAGAGAGGGAGGAACTCTGTATATGGAAGGATACTTACATTTGTAGCAGAGGGATAAGTTGGGGATGGGTTAGACTCAAAGCCTGGCCATGTCTGAGAAACTGGTCGACTAATACAGGTTGAACTTTTTTGTTTCATTTCTGGGAATCGAATTCAGAACCTTGCACATGCCAGAGAGGTGAGGCACCGCTGAATTATATCCTTGGCTAGTTGAACATTCTCAATCTCAACTTTGAAAGGCTTCAAAATCTGAAACTTTTTAGGTGCCAATCTGATACCATGAATTTTGTGTTTAGACTTGGATCGCTTCCTCAAGTTATCTCATTATGTGTATGTAAATGTTCTAAAATCTGGAAAAAAAAACTAAAATAAGGACTTGGGACTTCTGGTCCCAATCATTTTTTTTTGAGATAGGATCTTGCTGTGTGATTCAAGTTGACCTCTAACTCATGACAATTCTCCTGTCTCAGCCTCCAGAATGCTGGGATTACAGGTGTGCACCATCACACCTGGCTTGGTCCCAATATTTTGGATAAGGGATACTTAACCTGTAATTCCTCAAGCATCTACCAGTATGTGCCAATTTAATTGGAGGACATGGTTAAAAAGAGAGCCAATAAAGATTGTCTTATCAAGCAAGTTCCCACATGACTAACTGGAGCTTTATTGTATTAGAGAATTCTAGAAGTGAATGTAGAACAAAAGTAGCAAAGTTATCTACACATACTTTTTTGGGATATTAGTTGAAGACTGTGTCCAAGAAACTTACCCAGAAGTAGGGCAGGAAGGCTACTGAGGAATCCATAGGCAAAAGATGCCAATGTTGGCATTTGGTAAGGGTATAGGCAGCATGTGATTCAGGAGGAAAATGTAGTATGCTGTTGAGATTGTTACCATGGACAAAATCTGAAGACTATGGGCAGTGAGGGTTTCTGGAAGAAACTAAAGGAGGTTTTGCTCTGAAGCTCCATGTAATACTTGGTGTGTTATTCAACTTTTTGTTATTGTGACACATGCCTGAACAATCAATTTATAAACAAAAAATATTTATTTTGGCTCATAGTTTTTGAGGTTATAGTCCATGATTGATAGATGCCTTACTTTGGGCCTGTGGTGTGAGTATGTAGTGGAGCAAAATTTCCTTATGGCTAAGAAAAGAAAAGAGCAAGGGCCTGTGGTCCCAACTATCTCCTTCAACAACACATCCCCATTGACCTAAGATCCTCCCAAAAGGCTCCCACTCTTAAAGTGTTCACCATTTCCCAGTAACACAAAGCTGGGGACCATGCCTTTAACACATGAGCCTTTGAGGCCATTCAAAATCTAAGATAGCATTTGGGTAACAAAGAGTGCTTCTTAGGGACCAGGTGACAAAATGTAACACAGAGCTGGGAATAGGGTTGTTTTCCCCATTCATATCTAGAACACATTGTGGCATATCAGAATTAGGACTTGAAATAAACCAGTTCCGTTCAGACAACCCATCGTTCACATCTTTGGAATGAAACAAAAGCTACTCTTCTAGCCTAGAAACGTATGTGCTTCTAGAGGGCACCAAAGCCTGAGGCAATAGTGAGGTGAGATCTGTTTGTGATTTTGTGTGTCTGGTGGACTCCAAAACCCAGAATGTAATGGAAGGAGTAATGGATGGAGACTGTAATCCTCTGGGGGAATTGTCAAAAATAATTGGAAAATGCTTTGGAGAGAAAGATGTCCTGGTGTAGATAAGGAGAATGAACTGGTGGAATATGAGTTTCTGCTGTTTTTACATAAATGATTGTCCAGACAATGGAAATTTAGATTACATACAATTCCTCTTCTTCATAATATTGGCTTGTGATGTTTATGGACCACCTGTTATTGAGCCAAACATTTTATATATTTTACCTCATTTATTCATTGTGAGAAACTCAGTGTATAGATAAAGAAACTGAAGTTTGAGGAAGGGAAATGGCATATCTACTGTATATAACTAGTAAGTGGCAGACATGGTATTTGAGCCTTAAGTGGTTTAACTTGGGAATCTATGCTCTTTTGCACTATTGCCTTATGTTAGCAGGTGACACAAAAAACATATGTGCATGGATGGTGTCCACATATAAACAGAAATAGATATAAATGGGAAAAGTTTTCCGGTTAATAATAATCTTGAGAAACTGAAACCATAACCATTTATTAAAAGGTATATGAGATGCTTAAGTTATGCAAGAGACTTTTTTAAGGAACAACCCCAGCAGATTTTAAAATAGAAGGATAAAGAACTGAAGATGTGGGGAGTAAATGGTGTTATTATTCATTGACATGAAAAAATTCAGTAAGTGAAAGAATGACACACATTTGCCTTTTCTCCTAAGGTGAGTAATAGCTATTTGCTTTACATTGACATTTTTTAGAGTGGTGGATGAAGTCTGACTCTGTGAATCAAAGTGTCACTTTTCTGCCTGAATTTTTTCAGAGCCAAAAATTTTCATTCTAAATTAGATACTTAAACCATTCAGAAACCTAACAGAAACCAAGTGCTATTAGTGGGGTTTTGTGATTGTGCTAAAAGCTCTAGCCGTGTCTCTGGCTGATGAAATAGCAATCAAAAAGTTGGCTTCATTTTTGGAGTTGAGCCCAAATGGGGGCCTTTGGGAAGAAGGAGAAATGAAAAGACAGAAATGCAGGTTGGGTGTGGGAATTATATACATGTTCTCAAATATGTAGAATGAACAAAATCTAAGCATGGCTAGATAAAACAATTAAAGAAAGTGTTGAAATCCTATATTCTCCTTAGTTTTGGTAAGATATATTTCAAAGATGTAAATAAATAGCTGAATAAATACATGTAGAATGAGTTCAATCCCTGGTACAAAAAAATTACACGGAAAAATATGAACCCAAATGTCTTCACAGAATGTCAACCAATTTTAATATGACATCAAATGAGTCATAGTTAATAGAATTATAGATACTTCTATGTCAGGCAGTATGGTTTGTCATGTGTCATCTCACTTAATTATCTCAAGGGCACCACAATGTAAGCTCTATTATCAGATGAAAATGAGAGTTATAGAGAATTTACAGTACCCAAGGTTTTGCAGGTTCTTAATGCTGGAGTTTGAACATAAGTAGTCATTTGGAACTTGCTTTTTCAAGGTGAATATATTATACTACTTGCTTATCTACTAAAACAGGTGTGCAGTCCTGGTCATAAAATGTTTTCTTTTGAAACATAGGGTTGCATAAATTATTTTTAGACTCTATTCATTCTTAGAAGACATTGCCCTTATGAATCGATTTTTGAAATGTTTATTTGATTAATGGCTTTCTGCAAGGTTTTAAATTGAGTGATAGTGAGCTCTGTTTTGTCCATTTCTGTATTCTTACTATACCAGCACAGAGGGTGTCTTAGTTACTTTTTATCGAAAATGATACCCAACTCCCAAAATTAAAGGAGGAAAGGTTTATTTTAGCTCTGAGTATGTATAGGTTTCAGTCTATAGTCAGCTCGCTCCAAGGCAGGGAGGCATGGGAAAGGGGCATCTCAGAGAAGAAATAGTTCATGGCATGGCAGGCAGGAGGGAGCAAGCAGCAAGAGTAACAAGTAGTTGCCTGTCTGTCTCTTATTCCTTTTATGCTCCCCATCTTTTGAGTGGTGTCACTCATACCTAAGGTGGGCCTTCTCATTATCCACAGCCACAATTATGCTAAACCAATCAATGGACTAATTTAGTAATCATACACCCTTAATCCCAGCACCATACCTTTTAGCTCAGCATCAGACACCCTAGATCTATCCACCTCTGAAAAGCCTTACCTATGACCATATGAGGCTTTGGGGGGCATCTAGATACAAGGCATAACAGTGAGTTACTGTCAGAGTGAATATTGAAAATCTCTCTCTCTCTCTCTCTCTCTCTCTCTCTCTCTCTCTCTCTCACTCTCTCTCTCGTGCTATGGATGAAACCCAGGACTTTGACCATGCTAGGAAAGTGCTTTAATACTTAGTTATACTCAGCAGTGCTGAGTTATACCTCCAGTCCCTTGGAATTTGAGTTGATTGAATAAATGGTCCATTCCTGTTTTTCCCTTTGTTAATTGGGAAACAATCAAATTGTTGAGTAATGTAATATATTTTTAATTGGCTGTTTTCTAAAACCATGATTCCCTGCCCTGTTAGCTCTTAGCACTTGTAATATCTAATTATTCAGGAGAAAACATTTGCTAGCTGCTGTATTTTAGGCAGGATATCAACTCTTAGATGTGAATTATGCTTTCATATTCATAAGATTCATAAATGTACCTTTGAAATGTTCATGGGGGTGGTATTTTATATGTACTTAAAAATACTGAACTTAAAGGACCTATTTTGGGTTTTTCTTTTGGCTAAGGTATGGCTGAGCCTCTGACAAATCTACACTTCCAGTAGAAATATATGCATGTTATAGGATGTTGTACTTGGAAATGCCTCAGTATGCCTTTTCCTTCCCCTTAAAACCTTAGGAAAGGTCTTTGTTCAGTATTTCCACACTTTGCTGTTATGGGACCTATAAAATGTTTTACTGATATTCATTCATAGTATCCAAGATGAGTTTTATATACTGCCTAGAAAAAGGCCTGATACTTGGTGTGGGGGGGCACTTGATAGATGTTGGTTACTTGATCTGACTGAATGAATAAATGCATATAGTTCTTTTTATTTTACTTTTTCTTTTTTTGACTAGGTATTGAAAACAGGGCTTTTATTTTTATGTGCTTTTAGAGACAGGGTCTCCCTAAGTTGCTAAATTATCGGCTGGGCTTGAATTTGCAATTCTCCTGCCTCAGCCTCACAGCCGTCTGGGATTAGAGATGTGTGCCACCATGCCTGGCTGGAAGGTATTGTTTGAATCAACTTTGTATGGTTTGGCGAGATAGAAATCTTTCCTGTCTGCCTGCAAGTGACAACAACTCCCATAAGCATCAATTTTGGGGCTAAAGCTTTGGATGGCAGTTAGAATGCAAATATAGTGGTCCTTTAGTATCTATGAGATTGGTTCCAGGACCCCCATGTATATCAAAATCTATAAGTGCTCAAAGACCTTACAAAATATGGCATAATAGTTTTATAGAACCTGGGTACATCCTCCTGTATAGTTTAAATTATCTCTAGATTACTTATAGTACCTAACACAATGTAAATAATTGTTATACTATGATGTTTAGGGAATGATGACAAGAAAAAATCTTTACATATTTAGTACAAATGAGATTTTTCTCAAATTTTTATCTGTATTAGAAAAAAATCTTTTCTAACATAGTAGTTTTTAGATATAAATTTCTTCTTAGCACTGCTTCAGCTGTGTCCTGTGGATACAGAATACAGAGGATGACAGTATGCCAAATTAGATCTTCTTTTTCACTAGCATGTGTTTGTAGAATATAATGATTGAATTCAGTTTGGGAAGTAGGTAGAGTACATGATGTATCTCAATTCTTTTCTTCCCCTTTCCCTGACCTATTTCTCTACTCCCTCCATCTCTAGATTCCCTTCTCATTGACAAAAGATCTCTCTCTCTTTCTCTCTCTCTCTCTCTCTCTCTCTCTCTCTCTCTCTCTGTTTTCTAC
>NW_022900951.1:40745309-40747109 GCF_012274545.1 Fukomys damarensis | reverse complement strand
TCTCTCTCTCTCTCTCTCTCTCTCTCTCTCTCTCTCTCTCTCTCTCTCTCTCTCTCTCTGTTTTCTACTTTCTTTTGCTTTTTAGATTATTTATACTTTAGGTTTCTCACGTAAGAGAAGTTGTATGGCCAAATGAGTTTTTAACCTGCTACTTTGAATTAGTATTCCAGACTTAGAACTTTCCAAACTCTAGGTAAAAAGGAAGATTTAAGAAGATGGGATATATATATATAGGACAGGTCCATTTTGATGAGGAGTAGAGAACATAATGATGTGGAAAGAAGTTATGTTTAGAGTAGAAAATTTACAGAGGGAGGATACCATAATAAAATTTCAGATAGACATGGTAAGTGGTCTATGGAGGCTCCAAAGGCCACATTCTGGCTTCCCATTCTTCACTGGAGCCCACTTAGAGTGTCATGTGTAGATCAGAACCACAGCCCAGATGGACAAGCTGCTATCTATGACTTTGGACTGATCATCTCTCATTTGGGGATGTCATATATTTATTTCTGGTAAATGTATAAATGATTTCTTGACAATTCTGGCTCTTCCAGCCTTCCCAAGTAAGCTACACATTTGCTGCACCAGCCAGCCTGAAATGTGGATGGACCATGATGACCTCAATCTCTTGGTATTCTAGTCCTCCTATAGTAAGTAGGATATTGCAAAGGGATGATGTGTAACCTCTGAGATTAGATCATAGAAGAAAACCCGGCTACCATGTTGTTCTCTTGGATAACTTGCTCTGCAGGAAATGAACAACTATGTCATATAGACACACACAGTGCCCTGAAGAGATGACCATGTGGAAAGAAACTCAGGCCTCTCACCAAAAGCCAGCACTGACTTACCAGGAATGTTAATGAATAGCCTTGGAAGTGGATGTTCAAGTCCTAGCCAGGTCTTTATTTTACTGTAGCCCTGACTGACATCTTGAGCACAATCTCAAGCGAAACCCTGAGCTAGCCAGCCAAGCTGCTCCCATATTCTTGATTCTTAGAAACCGTGGAGCATAATAAATGTTTTAAAAATAGTTTTAAGCCATTAAATCTGTAGTGTTTTTTTAATACAGCATTAGACTAAGACAGTTTCCTCATCTTAAAGTTTGTGATCATAATTGCTGCTATGGTTTGAATGTGGTTTGCTTCCACCAAAACACATATTGAAATTGACTACCAATGTAACAGTGTTGAGAGGTTCTGGGAATTTTAAGAGGTGGTTATATTGTTAGGATGGATTAGTGCCTTTCTCAAAGGACTGGGTTAATTTTTCTAGTACTGAATGTGTTCTCACAGGAGTGGTTGCAAAGTGAGGCTGCCCCTCATGTTTTACCCATTTACATGTACAATGTACATGCCCATTTGCCCTTGTGAATATTTTCAAGGGATTAGCTTTGCTTTGATTGATTTTCTTTCAATGATTTTTGTTTTATATTTCATGGATTTCCACTCTTTCTTTGCTATTTTCTTCCTTCTCCTTGCCATTGTGTATAATTTGCTCTTATTTTGGGGTAATTCATTAGGTAAAAGCTTATACTGATTTGAGATCTTTTTTTTTCTAATATAGCAGTTTATAGGTATAAATTTCTTCCTAGCACTGTTTTAGCTGTATCCTCTACATTTTGATATAGTGTTTGTTTTTTTTTTTTGTATTCAGTTCAATACTTGTTAATTTCTTTGTGATTTCTCCTTTGGCTCATTAGTAATTTAGATAAGTCATACTTAGTTTTCAAATATTTGTGAAATCACAATGCTTTCTGTTTTTTTATTTCTAATTCAATTTTTTTTTTTTTTTTTT
>NW_022900951.1:40743369-40745280 GCF_012274545.1 Fukomys damarensis | reverse complement strand
AGTACCGGGGATTGAACTCAGGTCCTTGTGCTTGCGAAGCAGTGGTCAGAACCACTGAGCTAAATCCCTGGCTCTAATTCAATTTTTGACATTTTTATTTTTAATTCCATTGTGATTCAGAGAACACACTTTATATGATTTCAGTCCTTTCCAATGTTTTGGCTCTAGTTTTATGGTTTAAAATATGATTTACCCTGCAAAAAGTTTCATGTGTACTAGAAAAGAATGTTTATTTGTTTGGTGGAGTGTTATAGAATACCAATTAAGTCAAATTGATTATAATCTTAGCAAACTTTACGTACCTTTGTTGATTTTCTGTCATTCTATAAATTATTAAAAGTAAAATATTGAGTTCTTCAAATTTATTACTGAATTGTATATTTCTCCTTTTTTGTTTCACATATATTATAGACATAATATGTCTTCTCAGTTATGTCCAAATCATAATCCTTAGAATCTGTGAATATATTGTGTTACATGTCAAAAGAGAATTAAGGTCACAGATGCAATTAAAATGACTAATCAGTTGACCAAACAATATCTGAAGTACTATTGGCCCAAAATGAATCATTGTCCTTTTTGGCCCATAAAACTGCACAATATACAACCAACACCAAATTAGAAAGCCATGTGCTGTCTCATAGAATAAGAGAACAAGATCTAATTTCCCATTCCTTATGTTGAGATACAAATCATCTTCAGCTTTTTGTGTGACATTGAATAAATTACTTGATTTCACGAAGCCTTGATTTTTGCATTTTGAAAATATTTTGTTCTGTTTTGTTTTGTTTTGATACAGGGTCTCATTATGTATGTAGTTCAGTGGCTTTGAACTCACTGTGTAGTCCAGGCTGGCCTCAAACTTGCAGCAATCCTCCTGCCTCAACCTCCTGAGTGCTGAGATTACCAGCATGTGTCACCGTGTCCAGGTCTGCATTTTAAAAATATTTTATATCTATTTCAGGAAAATATATATCAATAAGATGTTAAGACACAGAGAAAAAACTTTATGTATACATTTTTTTCCAATGGGAGAAGTGGTATGTCTGAAAAAAATTTTTCTTCATGGGAATGGGAAGCAGAAACTTTTTTATAAAATGCCAAGGTTTAAACATGGGGATAAGCTTGATATTCCTTTGTATTTCACTACAAATGAATTTGCAGCCAGTTTTGGTTCTTTCACATTCTGCTTTGAGAGAGAACTGTCTCGTTCAGGCTCCTTTAAACCCATTTGCTGCCGTAGTGCAGCAGGAACTCCTCCTCTACCTCTATCTCTTCATCATTTGATTTAGAAAATTTAAGATGACAACATCTTGGCATTGGTTCTGTGACCTGAATACTGAGAGTGAGTCCTTCAGAGAATCTGTGATGAATTTCTTTTCTGAAAGCCTTGTGTGTTCTTCATTTAGTCTTGCCACTGTGGCCTGCTGTTAAGTACCTTCCATGCCTTCCTCTACCACTGCTAAAACACACCTCCTCACACAGTGTACACCCGCACAACGACTCCAATATAAAGTGTGGTCTTGTAAAGTAGCAGACATTTTGAAAAACTACAAATATAGATATCAAGGCAATCTCCAGTTACATAAGTTACAGGACCTGGTACAAAATAAAAATGCAGGTCCCTTGTTTAAAAAGCAGGAACAAAGTACCATCAAAAGACTTTGTCTTTTTCCATGATTTCTCTAAATTTTTCATGATTTAAAAAATTTGCTAAAGTAGTTCTAAGTATAGAAAAATTAAAATTTGAATTATTAGCATGAATTTAAACTACTTATCTTTATATTACCCAATTCTTTTAAAATAAAACATAAAGAGCATTTAATCTGTATACAGAATCAACAAAATTATGCACTGACTATTATGTAACTCATACCTGCATATGTATTTCATTCTTTTTTTTTTTTTTTT
>NW_022900951.1:40693568-40737850 GCF_012274545.1 Fukomys damarensis | reverse complement strand
CGCAGACAGGCAGGTAGGCAGGCAGCTGAAAAAAACCCCCTCTGGGGTCCTTGGGTCCTTCCTGGGTCTGTTGTCGCGCAGGCCGGGAGCTCCCGCGCAGGCCGGGAGCTCGCACGCACGCCGCCGGGTGATCGCAGACAGTTGTATTTCATTCTTATCAGAAGAGGAAATACTACATAATATTGATTAAATGAGGCTCAAATGGGAAAAGGAGTCCCATACAAGGAATTTCCCATTTAGAATATCAATCACTGTTATCTATCTCTAGGGGAAGTAGTACCTCTTTTTTTTTTTTATAATGCTAACCAGTGAATGTGCCTCAATTGTTCTCCATGTTGGCTCTGCTAGATTTAACCTTGCCTTAAGATGGTTGTTAGGAGACAGCCTGGTAGACCTTCCCCATAATAAAGGCTTGTATGGTCCTGGTCTGGTCCTGGTTTTTGGCTCTTTTTACCTAACAGACTTCTTGCTGTGTTGGCTCCTTGAGGACTGGCTCCTTGAGGACTGGTGCTTTGAAGGTGGCCCTGTTTAACCGCCTACAAGATAACTAATTAACTTACCTACTAACAGTAATACTGATGTATAAGGAAACATTGAAAGGAAAAGGAACACCTTCCTAGGAAAATCTTTGTTCTTTCCATCCATGCTTGTTATGTGACTCGTTTCCCAATTGGACCACCACTACCTAAGTGACTATACTTGTAATCTTATTGGATGTTCATGGCTGTGGCCCATGTTGTACCAATGTGGTTTTCACCCTATAAAACTCCCTTGTGTAGTGGGATTCCCAGGGATACCCCTCAGGACCCCTCCTGTCCTTCAGGAGCTTTCCTATCAAATATCTTCCTACTCTTCACCTCCATTGTTTTTAGTGATATAGGGGAAGAGATATAACTCGCAAACCTGCTAGGTATCCAAAATGTGAGTTCATGTTCTCTAAAATAGAAGAATGAATTCTAGGAACAACGGAGGTTAGGAATAGGAAAAATTTATTGAGGAAAGAAAGCTGATGTCTAAGAGAGACAGAAGGGGGACCCTGAAATAGGTTGCCCAGGACCCTATTTCCCAAGGAATATTTATGGAGCAAAGCTATGAGGTGAGGCAGATGTAGAGTTGGATACAGGTATAAGATCCAATAAAAATTACAAGGTGGGCATGAGGTGGTGCAAAACCATGACCAGCCAATAAGATTACAAGTACAGTCACTCAGGTAATATTGATTAAATGGGAATCAAATGGGGGAGCAAGTCGCATAGCAAGCCTACAAGCATTTTCAGTAAGGGTGGGGGTCAGGGATATTACCTGAAAAGGCTGGGTCACAGCCTTGGCCCCCTACCCAGGTGACTAAAACCTATTTAGAATATCAATCACTGCCATTTATCCCCAGGGGAAGCACAAGGGCATAGTAGTTATTCTCCTTTTATAATTCTGGCCACAGTGACTGTGTCTTTATTGTCCTCCATGTTGGTTTCTGGAGGACCAGCCCTATCTAACTGCCTACAAGATGTCTAATTAATTTACCCATCTACAATACTAGGACTCATTCTTTGATTTCTAGAGAACAAGAGTTTGGCGTATCATACTGCTAATAGGTTGGGAGATATGATATTTCACATTTTATCTCCAGTATTATTCTCCATAACAGAAGCACACAGAAGCAGCAACAGTAAGAGTATGGAAAAATCAGGCTTTTGGAATTTAAAGACTAAACATTCCTGCTTAGGTGCCTCCCACTGAATCTCCTGGTATGATTGACCAGAATGATTGACAGAGTGCAGAGTCATCTTAGGGACACTCAATAGGCATGCTTGTCCCAGAATTCACTTTGATCTTTATTATATTTATGACATGTAGTACATATTTATGAACCTGTAATGTGGTGGGAGTTGGGTGAAGGTGACAGAAGTTCAGACTAGGAGAGCCAACAGTACCTGCTCTTGCCTAGAGCATCAGAGATCTCTTGGGCTTTCGTTTATTTTACTTTCTACCTTTCTTAGCACAATGGGAGCAGGAGTGACTGTTGGGTGCTGTTTAGAATTAAATGAAGGTAAGGGAGTGACTCCCTCAGGTCCATTGTTTGTAACTGTACTAATAGGGTCCTTTTGTAACTGGCACTGCGAAATGGAACTTTAAAAAAGTTAAGTTTCTTTTCCTTTAGAGACAAGGGGCTTCCTGAGGTCTAGTGCAGAATAGCTTCTTCCACCTCTCCTCAGCTCAGATGAATGAGTAGAATATGCAGGTGCTAATACCAGGAACCCTGAAGTCCAGTTTCCTTTCCTGAAGAAAGGGAGCAATGAAGTAAAGATTGCTAAAAGTGATAAACAAATGTGGAGATTTGTGTTACTTCTGTGCTCCTCCTCCTCTCTTTTCCCTACTAGAAAAGTCCTTTGCTCACCTGTAAAGGTGAGATGGTGATTTGAGGCAAATAGGTCCCTCCATCTCCACAGAGCCAGCTTTGTATAAATACTGTTTCTTTTTTGCCCCAATACATGGCCTCCTTTAATTTATTCAGTGGCAAACAGCTGAACCTGAGCATATGAACCTAAGTGGCTTGTAACACTTTGGTTGTTTGTGTTTCTTAGAGCACAACTGCTGCCTTAGCAAATTCTGGTTCAAATAGCAAACATGGCTTCTTGGAGCTGTCAGTCCTCCGGCTCACTCAGATGTAGCTGTAACATCCTTACCTTAACTCATTTTTCATGTCACTGAATTCCTGATGCATTGTGGATCCACTGGAATTTTTTGCACATGAGATATCATGGATGTTATATGTGAAGGAGACAACAAGTACCAGCGGATACATATGCTGCCCCTATGGTCTCTGCCTGTGTTCACTCTCTACTCTTCCATCAGATTTCACTTTTAAAACAGAAGCTCAAAGATAAAGTTAAGAATTTTATGACAGTGATGGCAAGGCATTAAACCAAGCACAGGATCTATGTGTGTGCAGGGCTCTGTGTGACTGCTCAGGTCACATGCCCATGAAGTTGGCCCTGAGGCAATCTTCTTAAACTTTCTCATCTTCAGCAGGTATGTCAGCATTGCTATTTCCCTCTTTCCTCTCAGAATCAGTTTTTGAAACAGTTTGTGAATCTGCATTTATATCCATCACTGTCAGTGAGCATGCCAAAAAACACATGCTCAAGGATTGCTCTTTCTCTTCATTTGCACCACCCCCAAACTACACCCAAACTAGATATTTTTGGAGACTTTGTAGAAAAGAATGCCCCAGCCCTTCACGATCTCCTAGTGCACCATGAAGTTAAGATTGTACATTTACAGGATGCTGAAAGAAGCCTGAGAGTTTTGCCTTTTATCACCCAAGAGGTCATATCACATCCCTGTAACAGGTGGTTACTGGAAAGCATTCCTGTCTCATCTATTTTTCTTGTATTTTATTATTATTTATTTATTTTTGAGTTATATAACATTAATTTTATTTTTTATTATTCGCTGTACTCAGGACTCAACCCAGGGACTTCACATTGAGCTATATCCGCACTCCCCCCTTTTAAATTTTTATTAGTGCATGTTTGCAGTATATGATTACCTTCATTGTGACATAGTTCAGGCTAGACTTGAACTCACTATGTAGCTCAGGCTGGCCTCAAACTTGCAGCAAACCTCCTGTTTCAGTCTCCCAAGTGCTGGAATTATAGGCATGCACCACTGTGTCTGGCTTTTATATTTTAAATAACATCTTTATTTGACATGTGATTCACACACAATAAAATCTATCCTTTTGGCGCATACAATTCAGTAGTTTTCAGTGCATTCATGAAGTTGTGCAGTTACCACTCTATCTAATTACAGAACATGTTCATCATCTGAAAGGGTTCAGGGTGGTATGGCTGTAGACCAAGTTCATCATCTAAAAGAAAAGCTCATACTCATTAGCAGCCATTCCCCATTCCTTTCTCTTCAAGACTCTGGCAATCACTAATTTACTGTCTGTCTTCATGGATTTGCCTATTCTTGAATTTAATATAAATGGAATGACACAATATGTAGCTTTTATGCTTGGCTTATTTAGCTTAGCATAATTAACTTCAAGGTTCATTCATATTATGGTGTGTGTTAGAACTTTATTCCTTTTTATGATTGTATAATATTCCATCATATGGATAGCCCACATTTTGTTTATCCAGCCATCATTTGGGATGCTTCCACTTTTTTTTGCTACTATGAAAAAATGCTATAGTAAACATTTATGTGCAAGGTTTTGTGTGAACATAGCATTTCCCATTCTCTTAGGTATACAGCTAGGAGTGGAATTGCTGGGTCATATGGTACCTCTGTGATTAACTTTGTGAAACATTTTCAGACTTTTTTATTGTGGTTGAACGTTTTATATTTCTAGCAGCAAGATCTAAGGTTGCCAGATTTTTTTCCGTCTTTGCCAACACTTGTAACCTTTTTTTCTCGGTACTGAGGATAGAATCCAGGGCCCCACACATGTTATGTAAGTGCTCTACCACTGAGTGGCATTCCCAGCCCTTTTTAGTTTATTTTGAGACAGAGTCCTACTAAGTTGCCCATGATGGTCTTGAAATTAATCCTTCTGCCTCAGTATCCTGAGTAGCTGGAATTACAGGCATATATCACCATGGCCAGTCTCATTTATCTTTTTATCATAGTTTGGTTATCATAAATGGTTTCTCATCATAGTTTTGATTTTTATTTCTCTGACTAACATGTTCATTGGCCATGTACATCCTTATCTTCAGTGGAGAAAGATGTACTCAAACCATTTCTCAATTTTTAATTGGGTTGTCTTTTATTTTTATATTGTACTTTGTGTTATATTCTCTTTTGCTAAACTTATTTATTTTTATTCTTTTTGATACCATTCCAAATATAATTTTTCATAATTTTTTGAGATTGTCCATTGTTAGTATAAAAATACAAATTACTTTTTATATTGATCTAGTACCTTGAAACCTTGTTGAACTCCTTCACTGGTTTTAATAACTTTAGTTCAATTCCTTATAATTTTCTCTATATAAGACCTTGTCATCTGTGAATGGAGATAATTTTAAATTTTTCTTTTAACCTGTATATCCTTTTATATTTTTTTGCCTAATTTCTCTAACTACAACCTCCATTATATTATTTGTGAGAATTGACATCCTTGTGTTTTTGGGGGGGGCATCCTTGGTTTGTTCCGGTTTTTCTGAGGGAAGAAATCAATCTTTCACCATTATGGTGTTAGCTGTGGGTTTTTGTAAATATCTTTTGTTAGGTTGAGTAACATCTATTTTATTTCACATTTTTTAGTATTTTTTATGATAAAATGGTACTAGATTTTCTCATTTACTATTTCTGCATCTGCTTAGATGATCACATAGTTTTTTTCCCTATATTTTATTAATTTGGTATAGTACATTGACTGATTTTTGTATTTTAAAAAACTGCCTTTCTGTGATAAATTCCACTTGACCATGATATATAATCTTTATTATATGCTATGGGATTCAGTTTACTAGTATTTTTCAAAATAATTTTTTCATTTATATTCATAAGAGATATTGATCTGTAATGTATTAAATTTCTTGGACTACTTTTAGCAAATCTGTATTCCTTGTTGTATGTGGTTAATAATGTCTCTGCTTAGCTAGCACAGTTGTCAGCTATCAAGGGATTGGATATTTCCTAAAATGACTCAAATCAATAAGTCTCCCAGCCTTTGCTGAGGGGCTCTGTATATGTGTTGGCATATGCTTTGAGTGCCTCAACAACATTTTTATACCTCTGTCTTAGCCTTCACTTCCTTCTTGTACAAAGCCTCAAGATCAGCCAGATCTCTCTTTTTTTAGGATCTTCTAAAGTCTTTCTGGACATGCACATGGATCAGCACATTCATGTAGCTTTCTAATTTTATGGTCTATGTTAGAAATTCTCAAAACACCTTTTGGAAATCTTATTCCCCAGATTTTCCTTTTGAATATTTTTGTAAACTCACTTGCTCCAACTGGTAATGCCACCTTAGGCAGCTCTGATGCTAAATGTTTACCAGTAATTGGCTTCACAAATGCCCTGCAGGGTATTGGTACAGAGTAGGTTTTTAAACAGAAAAGGCTCTGAGTCAGGTGAAATAAAGATGACCTTTGAAAATGCAACTCTTTAATTAAGAGCCATGCAGGTTAAATAGTAACAGTTCTTGGGGTTGGGTATTTTGGGGATCTCAAAACTTATTTTGCTCCCACTAGTGAGTGTTAGACTGTTGGATGTTCTAAGCACTGTACTTGTGGTTTTGTTGGCTTTTAAGGCTATCACAGATCTGGGGAAAGAGGGATGGGATTAGAACAAGTTTAAATAACAGAATATTCTTACAAAGATTTAGCCATTTTTATTGAATAAACATTCCTAAGATTATTTTGAGCTTTTATTTCCAGAGATCTGAAGATTTTTGACAGTTTTTGCTAGATTTGATGCTTTTACAAGGAGATTTTCAAGGGCCCTTATCCCACCATTCCAGAAGAAAAAGAAAATGAAATTTTCTCAGTATTTACACGAAAAGGAAAATCTTCCTAAGTTTTCTTTGCCTCCTGATGCACACTTTGTGCCTCTCAGAAATGAGGGGTATTCTCAAGCATTTTCTTATGAACTAGCATTGCACTTGGACTGGGAGTGGAGAAACTGTAAGGCATGGCACTGTTTTCTAGAATTCCTTCTTCTAGCCATTTGCAATCTCTTCGTCCTCTTCCCCTTCTCTGCTTCTTCCTCCTTTTCTTCTTCTTTTTCTTCTTCTTGCAGTACTGAGGATTAAACTGGAGGGGAGGCTATACCACTGAGCTATATCTTAGCCCTTTTTATTTTTGAGACAAGTTCACTAAATTGCTAGAGCTAGCCTATCATCTCAATCCTCCTGCCTCAGCCTCTGTAGTAGCTGGGACTATAGGCATCCACTACCACACCTGGCTACGATTTCTTCTTGAAGCTATCTTGCATCACAGTCTATCAGGTACATGTTCTATGACAGTTTTCAACCTTTATTCTGCTGTGACACAAATGACATATACCATACTCCTATGGATCCCCTCAGGATAATGAGTTTCCTCTTTATACTTCACTGGTCCTTTCATGCAGGAAAGTATCTTAGAAAAGAATTTAGTAACTAGTTTGTATTACTCCAGAAGTAGACCCTGAGACAAATACTAAGAGTGCTAGTGACTGATTTTTGGAGGAATTCCAGGAAGCATTGGTTGAAGATTGGGGATGTATAGCAAGGAAGGCAAAGAAACCAATAAAGAGTGTATCTTCCAGCAAGTGAGCATTGTGGGCAACTGGAGTGCAATCCTGTTGGGGAACTCTAGGATCCAGTGTAGACACATCTCAGGGTTATCTCAACCAAAGAAGTAGGAAGCTGGTGTATTTACCCTTCAGTACCATCCACCATAAGTTGGTGGCTGCCTGCAAAACATTAGTTCTTTAAAACTTCCATTTTTCCGTGTATAGAGCCCCATCTACTCTTGTAGTCAGGAAAACAGCAGAGTTACAGATATTCAAAGTAAGCATCTTTTAATGCACAGAAGGAAAGGGCAAGGGAATTTGGGTACGGCACTAGCAATGTGTGCTACAGTGCTAGAAATATTATTATTGTAGCTTTGGAAGTAGTTCAGTAGTACAGCACTTGCTTAGCATGTGCTAGGCTCTGGGTTCATCTTCGGCATCACATAAACACACACATACACACATACGTCAAAGAAAAACCCCATGTTATTATTATAATTTTGGATTCTGCATAATAAGAATTAAATAATTAATATTTCATAGTATTTAACTAGTATTAATGACAGACAATTATGATATGTCTCACAGGATAAGATGAGGCTTAGTGTTTTATAACAAACATTTAAAAAATAGATCAAACACATTATATAAGGGATTTTGGTGAGTTACAGTGAGGTAGTGATTATAACATTACAATAAGGACTACTTGATCAACAAAGTCAAGCCATCATAGTGAGTTTATAATAGACTCTTTTGTTATATCAATGGAATAATGAGTATACTCATTTGTATAAGTGTCTTTCCACTAGTGGGTTTTAATATATTCACAGACATTTGCCAGAGATTTTGCAGACCTCCTGGATGGAAATGATAACTGTCTTGTTGCTTACACAGGACCTGACCATTCAGACTGTTTCCTGAGACCTTGACTTTATCTCAGCTTCACCATCCTCCTATAAGTAGCCGTCCTAAGCTTCAAAAGCTCTAGTGTATTTGTAGGGATTTCTCCACATTGCAGGGCTGGCAAATTCCCAGAATTCATGTTCCAAGGATAGGCAGGAAAGCTAGAGGTGTTATTCACATACTACAGAGTCTTCCCATGGCTTAGTCATTCAGCCCCTTGATGTGCAACCACATCTAATGCTGAGGCAAGCCCACTGAACAACACTTCCTACTCCAACTCCCTTTTCAAAGCACTCTGATCACCAAATGTTGCAAATCCTTACTGTAAGCCCAAGATTCATAGGACTGAGATAGTTATTGTACTCAAAGTGGGAATTTTTCTCTAGGTAACTTAGGATCTTTATACACTTTCCTCAGAAAATAAAAAACATTTTTGCCTGCTTTCAGTAGACTTCTATTACCTCTTTCCACATGCTCTTCTTTTCCAAAAGATTTGTGCATAAAATATATTATTACTTCTTTTCTGTTTCCACTGATTTTTTGGGGAATCTTCTTTCAATATTGTATACTTAACATGAACTTTTATTCCTGATTTCCCCCAGTTCCTTGTGACAACATATTTAGTTATCTTTTAAAGCTTGAAGGATATGAAAAGTTTCAAAGTGACTATTTCACTTTTTTTTTTTTGGTACCAGGGATCAAACTCAGGGCCTTGTGCTTATGAGGCAGGCGTGGTACCACTAAGCTAAATCCCCAACCCCTGACTATTTCACTTTTGATTCACACATCTTCCCACCTTGCTCAATTCTTATTATATTTAGTAATTTATGGTTGGAATCTAGCAATATGGCCTGATAGAGGGGGCTTAGAAGGAAGCATTTTGGCTTTGGTGAGTAGCTCTCAGGTCCATCACCATGGACCTCTACTAGCTGAAGAGTAGCATCTAATCAAGCTGATGTGGCACAGCACTAAGACAACATGTGGGTTGAGAAATTCTGGAATTTCTGTGAGCAGAAACTCAATGGTAATCAGTACACTTATGACCCCAAGCATTGCAAGACTTAAGCAAGAACTGAGAATTAATCAAGACAATTCTCTCCAGAGGATGATCAGTAATAGCATGGATTTAAAAGTCAGCAGATCTTGTTTTAAATCCTTGGTTCAGACTGTAGTAATTCTGGTATTTCAGGCACATGCTACACATTTATAAAATGGGAATAGCAATAATATTCTCTATTATTATAGAGATTTTGAGCAGACTATATGCTATCTAGTACACATTACATTCTAAAAAATATCCACTCTATGGTAGGTAGGACTTCTGTCTTAACTGATGAAGAGGTTGGTCAATCAGAAGCCACGGCATTTAAACTGGTGTCACTGTAGCAGGGAGTAGAAACACTAAGGTGTGGAAAAAATCAGAGGTATGTATCTTGGCTCCACCAGGCAGTGGAGCTGGCTATTTATTCACACACTGTAGTGGAGAGGATGCATTGTAAACTGATGGAGCTGGGCCTGCTGAGAAAGATATGACTAATTGGCAAGACAGGGACTGCACAGAAGGACTCTTCATTCTTGTGTCTTTTCAATGACAGTATAGCTAATTTTCACCCACATTTCCTGCACAGGGTAATTCCATCCTATATAATCTTGAATTCATCTAATCATGGAATTACAGAATTTTAGGCAGAAAGGAAGCCAGTACTACATGTCCTCTGTATCAACCTGGATATTTACTGTTTAGGAGCAGTCTGTTTTATTTATGGATACCTTGAATTAATTTTAATTCAATTCAGCAAATCTGTTTTATGTGTGTAGTAATGCAGACAGCAATACTCCTGGCCTCATAAACTTGAGGATTAAATGAAAAATTCTATGACACAGAATAACTGTTCAGTAATGTTATTATTTAGATGTACTATTTGACCAAAAATACTCATAAGTGCTTCCTCCAATGTGGAGAAACATCCTCCTCTACTATTCTTAAGTCCTTGCTCTGTCGCCATACCAAAACAATGTGATACACAGTAGAATCTTGAGTTACAACTAGCCTCACATACAAACAACTTGGGTTATGACCAGAATATTAGTTTTAACTTATGACTGAAGTCTTGAGTTATGACCCAAATGCCAGTCTCTTCTGTGTGGGATTAATTGAGAAATCCTGGGCCAACTTCTCTCTAAGAACACTTAGATCTGCCTGGAAGAAAGTGTGGCTTAAAATTATACAGGAGAGAGATGTTCAAGGCTGTGTAGAGGAACCTGAGCCTTTAATTGACCTTGTGGTTGATGACATTGTCACTTTATTTTATTTTAATTAATTAATTAATTTTTGGTACGTGGGCTCAAATTCAGGTCCTTGTGCTTGCAAGGCAGGCGGTGGAACCACTGGGCTAAATCCCCAGCCCACATTGTCACTTTAGCAGGGTCCATATGATGGCTTGCAGGTAGTGATGACAGTGGTGATGTTGAGGAACTGGTGGAGGAACACACAGAGGAATTGTCTACAGAGGAAATTCAGCAACTTCTGGCTGAGCAGTGGAATAGCAGCTGAGGGGCTTTCTGCAGAGAAGGGTGAGTATCAACAATCAGTGCAGCGAAGTTTTTTTTCTGAAATAAAGGACATCTCCTAAAAAAAGGACTGAACTACAAACATTTGTAGAGAAGCCCACCCAGACAGAGAAAAAGCCGATCATTGCATTCACTTGCTTTATGACAATGTCATTTCATACTACAGAACATTATTAGAGAAAAGACAAACAGATAACCTTAGATCAGTTTTTAGTTCTGAAAAGGCCGAGACCTAGGGGACCAGAAGCAGGTCCTAAGTGGGCTACAGACTTTCCCAAGGAGAAAAAGGATACCAGAGAGCCAGATTCATGATGTTATTATGGAAGGTGACTCTCCTTTCAAACAATAATCACCTTCTACTTTATCCCCCCTCCCTGCAAGCTAAAGATGTCAACTTGAATGGTGAGTACAGTATGAAATTGTTGTTTCTGGTTAACTGGGCACATTTTATAACTTTCTAGTGAATACAGTAGGAAATTATTGGTGTTTCTGGTAAATTATGCACATTATACAACTCTTTATATTATGAAAATGTTAGTTAAGAGGTGCTTTGGGAAGTTTGGAATGCATTATGGATATATTTCTATTCTTTCTTGTGGGGGAAAAAAGGTCTTGTCTTACAACCAACTTGAGTTACAACCAGCCCTTGTGAGTGAATTGAGTTCATAAGTCTGTATCAGACACTTTGAAATCATTCTCATGCTCTCTTCACATGCAGAAGGGTCCCAGTTCTCTCTTGTTTTTACTGTTCTTCCTTAAAGGGAGGGAGGTGTCTGTCTTGCTTTGGGTCTGGTATAGCTAGCACAGAACTCTGTGATGCTAGCTAGCACAGTTCACGCCTTGGACGAAGTGCATGGATGTTCCCTAAGATTGTGTTGAGCTTGCAGCCAAATAAATCCCTTGCTTTATCTTTTAACACGCAAACTGCTACTTGCTCTGGGCTATCTTTGAATTAAATGTGAGATTTTGTATTGTGGTTTAATTTCATCCTGTCAGTGAAGTCCATCGTTTTGGTCTTGACAGGTATCTTTTGATTTTTCAATTTTTGTTTATATATTTTTATTAGCACATATGTGTAGTGCATAATGATATTGCATTCCTCATGGAGTGTGGTACATGTACCACACTTATAACATATCATAATTTTTTTCTTCATTCCCCTCCTTTCCTCTACTTCTCCCCTCCCTCCATCTCTTAGTTCCTTTCCTTTTGTAAAAGATCTATTTCTTTATTTTCTGTTATGTATCTTTTACTTTGCTCTTTCATTTATTTATATTTTTGGTTGCTCATATAAGAAAAGCCATGCAATATTTAAGTTTGTGTGTCTGATTTATTTCACTTAACATTATGGTGTCAAGGTGTATCTATTTTTCTCCAAATCACTCAATTTTATCATTTTTTATGTCAGAGTAGTGATCCACTATGTATACATACCACATTTTCTTAATCAGTTTATCTGTTGATGGACATATGAGTTTTTTCTAAGAGTTAGCTATTATAAATTTTGCTGCTATAAACATGGATATGCATGTATCACTGTAAGATGATATCTTTAACTCTTCTGGGAAGATACCTAGAGGGGGAATAGTTGGGTTTAATGGAATATCTCATTTTAGTTTTTTGAGGAATCACCATACTTATTTCCATAGTGGTTATACTAGTTTACATTCCCACTGACAATGTGGAATGGCCCCTTTTTCCTTGCAGCTTCACCAGCATTTGCTATTATTTGATTTCTTAATGGTAGCCATTCTTTCTGCTGTAAGTTAGAATCTAAGTGTTGTTTTAATTTGCATTTTTGTAATGGCAAGAGATATTTAACACTTTTTTCACGTATTTATTGGCTATTTGTATTTCTTCTTCTGAGAAGTGTTTGTTAATTTCAGTGGCCCATTTCTTAATTGGGTCTTTTACTTTGGGGGAGGGTCTAATTTTTTGAGTTCTTTACATTTTCTAGACATAACTCCTTTGTCTGAGGAATAGCTAGCAAAATTTTTTTCCCATTCTGTAGGTTGTCTCTTCACTTTGTGGGTTGCTTCCCTTCTATGCAGAAGCTTTTAAATTTGATATGATTGCATTTATTTATTCTTCATATTATTTCTTGTGCAATTGGGGTTCTGTTCAGAAAGTTTTTGCTTAAGCCTATAGTTTCAGGAGCTTTATCTATTTTAGTTTCCACCAGATTGTTTCCATTTTAACTTTTAAATCTTTGATTCATTTTGATTTTAATTTAGCCTGTGGTGAGAAATATGGGTCTAGATTCAATCTTCTGCATATGGATAGCCAGTTTTCTCAGCACCATCTCTTTCCGCCAGTGTATGTTTTTGGCTCCTTTTGTAGCTGGTTATGCCTGGAGTTGTTTCTGCATAGTCTCTTCTGTTCCACTGATCCACGTCTTTTTTTTTCAATCCTATTATGTTTTACCACTGCATCTTTGTATTATAAATTCAAGTCCAGGATTATAATGTCTCCTGCTTTGCTTTTGTTGTCCAGGATTGCTTTTGCTATTCTAAGTCTCATTTGTTTCCATATGAATTGTATGAATGTTTTATCTAGTTTTGTGAGGAATGCTATTGGGATTTTTGACTGGGATCGCATTAAATCTTTGTAACAATTTTGGAATTATGGCTATTTAAACAATATTAGCTCTGCGTTTTTTGGGGGGAGGTCCCAGGGACAGAACTCTAGACCTTGAGCTTGCAATGCAGGTGTTGTGAAAGCATGCAAAAGGGCCATTTGATCACTGGACATCCAAAGGTACTAATCAAAAGTTGAAGGCCTGGAGCTCACTGCAGAGTTCCATGTGAATCTATATTGGGAAGTCATAGTGAAGAGTCTGTTCTGGAAGGTTGGAGTCTGTGCTGGAAACCTGGCGATGGATGTCCAAAGTTGATGATGAATACTTGAGCTCCTCCAAAGAAACAGAAATGAGATTTCCTTCTTTCCTCTGTTATTCCACACAGGCTACAAATCTATTGGTTGGTGCCACTCACACTCAGAGTGGGTCTTTTCTTTTCACTAAATCTGTCATCCAGAATTATGATAAAGCAATCAGATGGGCATTTATTCTTTTCTTATTTAAGTCTAAACCACAGTTAACTGTCACAATCCAGTCCTTGTCAACCTGACAACAAGACACATTTCCCTAAACCAGTGGTGGTGAACCTATGGACATGTGCTGCAGTGGGCATGCAGAGCCCTATCTCTTGACATGTGAGCCAAGTCACCCCAGAAGCTGAGCATCGAGTAACAGTTGTTTTTTCTAAACTAAAACCTCAGTATTCAGGTTTAATCTGCAGTTTGGGCACTTTGTGATAAATAAGTGGGCTTTGGGTTACAGTTTGGGTACTTGGTCTCTAATAGATTCATTATCACTGATCTATAGAATCTCTTTAGTTTGTTTCAAGGTTTGGTCCAACTCTGATATTTCTTTGTTGAATTTTTGTCTAGTTGATCTATTTTTTGACAATGGGGTATTTGGTACTGGGGATTGAACTCGGGTCCTTGCACTTGCAAGGCAGGCCACCGAACCGCTGAGCTAAATCCCTGGCCCTTTGGCTGATTTTTTATGTCCAGTAGTGTTTACTTTATGAAGTTGGGTTCACCGTTGTTTGGTGCATATATGTATATAATTATTATCTTTTTTGTTGCATTGTTCTCTTAACATATTCATGACGGAGTCATATTTTGTATGTCTTGCTGCCAGAAGGCTCTGGTTTAATTTATACATCTTGCTCTTGAGTGGCTCTGATTTAATTTAATGAAATAAGTAGTTATTTTTATTATAATAATTTTAACTGATATAAATAGTATTAATTTAATATCTATATTTGGCTAGTAATTCAAATGAGCAAGTAATTTTTTAGTAATTTTATTGGGAAGACTAATAAAAGTGATCACATCCATTTGTACCACCAGTGGTCCAAGTACCAAATGGGACAGTCATGCATGAACCATCGGTGGTTCAAGCCACAATGGGAAAAAAATGCATGTTTCATAGTGATTCAAGCCAGTGGAAACATGTTAATGATACATAAATGATTTTCTTTGAAGTCCACTTTGTTTGAAAATAGGATAGTGACTCCTACTTATTTTCAGGTTCCAGGTGCATAAAATATTATTTCTCATTCTTTTATTTTTAGTGTTTGAATTTCTTTTTAGATTAAATGTGTTTCCTGTTTACATCATTGCAGAGAACCATAATATTGATTATTCCCAAAGCAGGCTATAAAGACCTGACCTCACAATTGGCTTGTTTTGAGAAGTCTGGCTGAAGCCTACTTGCCAAGGTCAAAGCAACTTGCACGCAAATTCTGTTCTCACAACTAAAACCTTACTAAAAGGACAATGTTCTAATTGCGACCATGTATTTTGTCTATTCTGTTCCTAATTTGAGAATGCTTTGTCTTATACTTTACGAGCCTTGTTTACATTAAGTTCCATAGAAACCATGTAGCTTGTCTTTTCCTCAATTGATTGCCAATAAGTCAGTGCCTGGTACTGAGCAGGGCCTTTGTTAGTTGCACTGACATTGGTCATCCTGGCACCTCACTTTCTCTCTCTTAGTTCTGTCTGTTAGTGTATTTTTTTCCTCAGGCCTATGTCATATACCGGGCAGGTGGGTCCTGGATCCTAACTGCAGGGCTCTCTGGCACATCATAGTGTTAGGTTTTGCTTTTTGATTTATTATGCCAATCATTTTTTTCTTTTTGGTACTTTTTTGTGCTTGAGAAGCAGGCATTGGAACCACTGAGCTCAATCCCTGGCCCAATCTGTGTCTTTTTATTGGGAAATTGAGACCATTCACATTGAGAGTGATTACTAAAAGCTATTGACTTATTCCTGTCATGGCATTATTTTCCTGTCACTGATTTCCTTTTTCCTCCTTTTGCTTCACTGCTTGATCTGCCTGATGTGTTAATTCTATCCAATTTTTAGGTGTGTTAGTTTGGCATTCGTGAATTACTTAAGGTGCTGTTTGTCATGGAAAGACCTTATTTTCCATTGATGTTTAATGATAGTTTTGCAGGATATATCAGCCTGTGTTGGAAGTTGTTTTCTTTCTTTATTTTTTTTTCCTCATTGAGTTTATTGGTACATTTTAGATATACAGTATAGTTACATTCATCATTGGGATCTTGTACCTTTACATGACAGGTCTTGGTTCTCATTTTTTCCCCTTATCCCTGCCTTCCCTTCACCCCCTCCTCCCTTCCCTATTTAAAATACTTTATTTCCATTTTTTCATTTTCTCATTTTTTTTGGAAGTTGTTTTCTTTCAGGGCTTGAAACCCTTCACTCCAAGCTTTCCTGGCCTTTAAATTGTGGGTTGAGAAGTATTTTAATTGTAATGGGCTTAAATTAATAAGTGATGTATTGTTTTTGTCTAATAATTTTTAAGATTCTATCTTTGCCTTCTGAAATTTTGTCTAGATGTCTTGGAGAAGTTTTCAGATTCATGACTATTTAGGGTTCTATATGCCTCTCTTATCTGTAGGATTAATTCCCTGTATTTGGAAGGTTTTCTCCTATTATTTTGTTTTGTTTTGGTACCGGGGATCGAACTCAGGACCTTGTGCTTGAGAGGCAGGTGGTGAAACCACCGAGCTAAATCTCCGGCTCTCTCCTGTTATTTTGTAAACAGGTCTTTTTAATGCCATCTGTGCTGTCATCTGATTTTTCCCATTCTCCAATTAATTTTAAGTCTTCTTTGTGTCATCTGGGAGCTGTTGGACCCACTTTTTATGTTCTCTTTTAATGTACCTCTGATTGTATCTTCATCTTTTAATTCTGATACTTTGTCCTTACTTTGGTCACTTCTGATGCTTATACTTTCAGTATAATTTTTATTCTCATGGATCACTGTTTAGAACTTTTTCATAGACTCTAATTCATTAATAAACTGATCATTCATGTTTTGTATTGTGTTGTTTAGTTCAGCAAGTTTTTTTGTACCAGGGATTGAACTTGACTCCTTGTGCTTGCAAGGCAGGTGGTGGCACCACTGAGCTAAATCCTCTGACCCATTTAATTAATCTTCAGTGAGCCTGCCAGTCACATTATTGATTTGCTTTCCAATCTATTTGATTGTTCTCTCAAATAATTTGGATGTATGGCTTTTTCTTTCCTCCCAATATCACTCTTAACCCTAGAGGAGAAATCTATAATTAACCAAGACAATCTCAATATAAATCACAGCTAATATGCACTAAATGAGACAGTTATATCTCCACTAATTGTAGAAAATAGTTCAACAGTAATTTTATAAATTAATTATCTAAAGACCAATGAAGTTTTACAGTTATGCTATGAAAGATGTATGGGGTTGAGAAAATTCAAAATATTAAACTATATGATATGAGAAAGAGGAGAGAGAAGTAGGGCAAAGGATCCTGTTGGGATGTAGAAGGATTTTTATAGAATTAGACGAGGATAACAGGAAAAAATTGATGAGAAGTAGAAGATAAAACAAAAAATGAGAAAAAGAAATTAAATGGAAAATAAAATAAGAAAAAATTAAGGGAGAGAAATTAAAAATGGCAAGAGAAAAACAAAACAAAAAAAGAGAAGTAAGGAAAAGATATAGAAGAAAAGGAAGGAAAAGGGACAAAGGAAAAATTTCCCAAACCCCAATAAGCTACTGAACGATAACGAAAAAGGAAAGGAGATAAAAGAAACATCATACATTTGTAAAAGAATGAAAGAAAATAAATAAGTAAAAAGGAAAGAATAGAAATTTGTCTTTGATTTTGAATGCATAATTTTCCTCAAGGATATACAGTTTTAAGGCAGTGTCCACTTCAAGATGTGTCCCTGTTCATGCTGGTAGATAAAGAAGGCAATCAGACCAGGAAGCAGCAGGCAGTAGGAGGAGTAAGGCAAGGGTGCCAATGTTATAAACAACTGTCTAGAACAATAGAGGCTGGGCCTGGCCCCTGACTGTGGGAGCAGGGTATATATGCTTTAGCTGAAACTGTTTTGAGATGATCTCTTTCCACCCTACTCTCTGACCATAGCTGCCTCCAACGTCTGTCTCTGATGTCTATCTCTCATGCAGTCACTGTGGGGACATATCACTGGGAGCCCTGAAGCAAAGCCATCCCACAAGTGCTCTTAGTTCAGGTTCAAACTATCAGCCGTTCACCCAAATGGTGTCCAGCCAAGCACTTTCTCCAGCGATATGATGGACACTTGTAATAGAGTCACTCATTAGCTGTTTCCTGTTGAAGGACTCCGGTGGGACCAGAATCTCGTGCTGTTCCAGCAGATTACAGCACCTACTAGTCTGTCTCACTGCTGTCTTTTCTCGCTGAGGACCCCTGAGGTGCTCAGCATTCACTTTGTCCCTGTTGGTCACATATCTCTTTCCCAAGATCCACAAGTGGGGAGTGGGGGAGAAAGTGCATGCTGTTTCTTCCCTTCTGCACATCTATTTAATTTCTTTGTAACTTTTAATTTTCTTGTCAGATCCTGACTAGTTCCTAGGATCTACTGTTTTCTTTTTTTCCCCTTAAGTTGTTATTTTCCAGTGTTTAGATTCCAAATCTCAGAGGCATTGAATTGTTGTCATTCACTACTCTGCCATTATTATTTTTTGAGAGTTCAATTTCTCTCTTTTTTTTTTCAGGATCTATAGTTTTGGAATCTGGCCAAGTCACGGTTTTCTCCACCTAGTTTTATGGGCTATGGGTTTTCTGATGTGCTCCCTGGATCCAGTGACCCCTCCCCCTGACAGTGCGAAACATCCAAGCCAAGAAATTTTCTTACTCAAATAGGTAGGTGAGTAAGGCAATCAAACCTGAGATCTGTGATGGATGTAACGAGGATGGCAAGGGTTCAAGTACTTAATACTTGCAGTTTCAGGCCCAGCCATCTCTTTGCACAGCCCAAGCCTGACTGGCTTCTCACCAGAGGGCAGCAGCTATGTCTTTCCTTGCCTTAGCTTTAGTTTCTCAGGGCTTCTCTGTCTATCTTGCTTCCTATTCATGATGGTGTTCCATGGATGTCTCTCACCTAACTCTTTGGGAGGATTACACTGGGATCACTGAAGTGAAGTTGTTGTTTAGTTGTTTTGAATCCCAGAATTAAATAATCAACCCCTTTCCAAAAAGGTGCCTGTGTAAGCACTCTCTGGCAGTATGGTGGGTGCCAAACTGGATTCCCTCTCCAGCTATTTATTGCTATCCATGTGGAATGTGCCACTTTGAAGCAAACTCATGCACTGCTTTTGTAGGTCACAACAGCCATAGGCTCCTCCTAGGGCCTGCACCACTGGCCCAGTCTTCTGTTTCTCCCCGGAGTTGCCAGCCCTGGTGCATATCTTGTGTCTGTGGAGGCAGCTTCCTCTTCCCAGGAGCCAGGTAAACTTCCAGACTGCATTGTTCCTTTCTCTATACTGCGGTTATTTCTCCAAATTCTCTGCAGCTTCTAATTTCTATCAGTTCTTTCCCAATTCCCAGAGATTGACTTGCTTTTTCTCTTTTTTTCCCCTCCAATTTGTTATTTTCCAGGTATCTGGATGGTGGATCTCACTAGAGCTGATTTTTTAAGAAATTGAGTTTATTGGTACATTTTAGGGATACAGTACAGTTAGATTCATTATTGGGATCTTGTACCTTTACATGACAGGTCTTGGTTCTCATTTTTTCCCCTTGTCCCTGCCCTCCCTTCACCCCTTCCCCCCTCCCCATCTACAAACACTTTATTTCCATCTTTTCATTTTCTCACATTTTTTCTTTTCCCTTATTACCCTTCCCCTACCCATCCTACCTTCCCTACACCTTTAGACCTTTTCTTCCAACACCTTTAGACCTTTTCTTCCCATTTCACAATGTCAATTATCTCGTTAGGATCTTATGTACTATTACAGTTTATTCACACCAGAGAAACTATTTGGTATTTACACATGTGTGACTTATTTATTTCACTTAGGAGTATATCCTCAATATGTATCCATTTTCCTATGAATGAATCTAATTTCTCATCCTTTATGGCTGAGTAATATTCCATTTTATAGAAAAACCACATCTTCTTTATCCAATTTCCAACTGATGGGCAAATGGGCTGTTTCCAAGTTTTAGCTATTACAAACAGTGCTGCTATAAACATGGGTGCACATACATCACTGTGATATGATTCTTTTAGTTCTTTTGGAAAAGATACCCAGCAGAGGGATGGCTGCGTCAAATGGGACCTCCAGTCCAGGCTCTTTGAGGTATCTCCATATTGATTTCCATAGCGGGTGCACCAGTCTGCACTCCCACCAACAATGGAGAAGGGTTCCTTTCTCCCCACAACCCCGCCAACATTTGTTATTGTGTGATTTCTTGATAGCAGCCTTGCTTTGTGGGGTGAGGTGGAATCTCAGTGTTGTTTTCATCTGCATCTCTGGAATGACCAGTGATATGGAACATTTTTTCATATATTTACTTGCTGCTTGTACTTCTTTGTCTGAGAAATGTCTGTTCATTTCAGATGCCCATTTTTGAATTGGGTCTTTATATTTGGGGGGGGGCTGATTGTTTTGAGTTCTGTATATATTCTAGATAATAGTCCTTTGTCTGAGGAGCAGCTGGTAAAAATTTTTTCCTACATTGTAGGTTGTCTCTTAGTTCTGCTGATGGTTTCTTTTGCAGTGCAGAAGCTTTTTAGTAAGATGAGATCCCAGTTGTTGATTCTTTCTGCTAGTTCCCGTGCTACTAAGCATTTGTTCATAAAATCTTTTCCTATGCCAATGTCTTCCAGAGTTCTGCCTAACTTATCTTCCAGTAAATTTAATGTTTATGTTTTAATATTTATATCTTTAATCCACTTGGATTTTCAGAGCTTAATTTTGTTACTGATCATTATTCCATCATTTTTTCCTCCTCAATACAGTTTGACTTGAATTTTAATTCTCTCATCTTTGATGTTAATAATTTCTCCTATTTTGTAGTCATTTTTAAATTTTTAAAGTATATTTTCTGTTTTTTCACTTGAATTATTTAAAATGTTTTTGAACAAAGCAAAAATGTCTAGAACAGCATCCTGAGGTATGCTTGTAAAAATACAGATAAATATCAGTGGAGGTGTGCAGCGGAGCTGTCAAATAGATTTGCCACCCTTCCAGCATTTTCCATTCAAACCTTACAGAGAATGGAAAAGTCATTCTAAAATTAATAAATCTAAATAAAATAATAAGTAATTCTAAATAAATTAATAATTCTAATGAATTATTTATTGTTAACGAGTATTAACATTTTTTTGGTATGGGGGATCAAACTTGGGTCCTTGGGCTTCTAAGGCAGGCAGCTGAACCACTGAGCCAAATCCCCCGCCCTGAGTATTAACATTTTAAGTCCAGAAAGATTATACAAATTTAAATTTTCATCAGCAGAGAATGAGAAAGTTTATTGAAACATAACTTTTCAGACTTTGTTTTTTAATTCCTAGTATGATGTTTTATTGACTATAAAATATAGTGTTATTTTATTATTTTAATCAGTGATAAGTTTTTATTGAGGTTGGAGATTAGCTAAGTGTATTTTTTTGTGAATTGCCTGTTCATATTCTCTGACCATTCTATTATTTAGCTTTTCCTGTTTTTTAACTTTATATATATATTTACAAATGTAAGTTAATGTATGAGAGAAACCTGGAATATTCAAAATGTAATTAAGATGGCATTACATTTTGGGAAATCTGAAATAGTTATGAGTAAGATGACATTCCATACTATGGGAAAATATAGACTGTATAATAACTAGTCTTATGAACCACTATTCTTTGGGCAAAACAAATTAGAACTTTACCTTACACTATATAAAAACATAAGTTCCAGATAGACTAGAGAGCTAATTATAAGGCAGATCTATGAAACAGTTGGACAAGAGAGTATTTTTCATGATTGAAGTGGAGAGGGATTTTTAAGATTGTTATTTTAATTGTATATATTTATGGGGTTCAGGAAAATAATGTACTGTATAATGATCAAGTCAGGATAGTTAGCATTTCTACCACAAACATTAAAATTTTTCGCATATAATATTTATATTTTTTTAGTATATGTGCTGATGAAGTGAGCACATATTTCTGTATATTTTTGAGATACAGTAATTTAAAAGTTTATGTATAGGATTTTTCAACAAAAGTCTATATAAAGTGTGATAAAAACATGCAGTGAATGTTTAAATTTATATTACCGTAAAAGACATATTGCCATTAATCCCCATGAAGATATTCCTCATCTTTTTGAACACACTTATGCCATACTTTTTGCCACTTTATGAAGCAGTTCTGGAGGTCCCCTTTCATGAATATTTTTTTTTTTTGATTTTTGAGACAGGGTCTCACTATGTAGTTGAGAGTGAACTGGAACTCATTATGTAGCCCAGGGTGGTCTCAAGTTCACAGCGATCCTCCTGCCTCAGCCTTCCGAGGGCTGGGATTACAGGCGTGCACCACCATGCCAGCTCATGAGTATCTTTTTCAAATTAATTTAAAAACTGTTTTCAGAAAGCTAAAAAGTGTTCCAACTTATTCTGTAGCCAAATCTTTGAAAATGTTGCATTAAATGATTGTAAATTCTAAAAATTTTAATGGTATGTTCAGAGCCTTTATTTAATATATTCTTTGCCGTTGAGAATATTAAAAAAGTAGTATTCAAACCAAGGAACAGCCTCCTCCTACTACTCTTCTTCTTTTCTCTTCCTCTTTCTTTTCTTATTCTTCTCATTCATGAGGAATTAGAAGTGTAAAATTTTAAGTTATTTTGTATTGGTGCACATTTGCTCTTCATAATGATTACTTTCATCATAGGGATTTGTATATAATATATCTTAATTCTTTTTTTCCCCCATTCCCCTTCTCTCCCTTCACCCCTTTGTCCCCACCCAAACAAAACTTTATTTCAATTGTTTTCCTTCCATTCTCTTTTTATCCCTATTTGGTGTCTTCCCTCCTCCCACCCTTGTTCTCCTTCCCATTTGAACATGTTCTTTCTGTTTCCCAGAAACATTTTGTTCCTTATTTACCCTTGGGGTTAATCACACAAGAGAAACAATGTGATATTTATTCATTTATTTATTTGGATTTTTGAGACAGGGTCTCACTATGTAGTTGAGACTGACCTGGAACTCACTATGTAGCCCAGGCTGGTCTTGAACTCACAGCGATCCTCCTGCCTCAGCCTCCCGTGTGCTGGGATTACAGGCATGCACCACCATTCCTGACTTTGGTTTTTTTTTTACAATATGATATTTAAATGTGTGAGTTCAATTTATTTCACTTAAAATTGTGTTCTCAAGGTCCATCTATTTACCTAAAAATGTCTCAAGTTTATTCTTTATGGAAGAGTAGTACTCCATCGTATATAATAACTAAATTTTCTTTTATCCATTCATCCATTGATGGGCATCTAGGATGTTTCAAAGAGTTAGCTATTATGAATTGTTATATAGACAACACAATCCCAATGAAAATACCATAAGCTTACCACAAAGAACTAGAGACATCATTCCTAAAATTTATTTGGGACCAGAATAGGCCTAGAATAGCAAAAACAATTCTGGGCAACAAAGGCAAGGCAGGAGGCATCACAATCCCTGACTTAAAATTATACTACAGACCTTCTGTGATAAAAACAACACACTACTTGTAAAAAAACCAAACCAAAACAAAACAACAACCCCCCCCAAAACCCCGAGACCTCAAGATCAATGGAACAGACTAGAAGATGCACAAAGAACCGCACATGCTCACATGCTCAGCCACTTTATCTTTGACAAAGGGGACAAACATATTCACTGGAAGAAAGACAGCCTCTTTAATAAATGGTGCTGGAAAAACTGGCCTTCTACAAGCCAAAGACTAAAATTAGTCCCATGTCTCTTGCTATGCACTAAACTAAAATCAAAGTGGTCCAGAAATCTAAATATTAAAACAGAAACACTACAACTGCTGGAAAAGAAAATAGGTAGAACTCTTAAAGACATAGGAGTAGGCAAAGACTTCATGAACAAAACCCAGACTACATGGGAAGTACTACAAAGACTGAACAACTGGGACCTCATCTTATTGAAAATCTTTTGTACAACAAAAGAAATCACCAACATAGTGACAGTGTTACAGAAAAATTATAATTCATAAAGTTAAAATTGTAATTTGTAAGCTAAGATACAATATTCTCATGAAATATTAAGACATGCTGTGTTTAAGATGATACAAACTTTCGAAACTGCAATGCTCTCCCTGTAGCAAGAAGATATCTTAGGACTTTGCTGTAGCTGCTTATCAAAAGCCACCTGCAAAATGAAAAGCCCCAATGTAATGCTTCTGTTTTGCCAGGTAATCTCTGCTTCACTTGTAACAGTATAAAAGTTTGTTCAGATCTGAGCTCAGGGTCAGACCACAAAGACTTGTTTCCAGGGTCTGGCCTTGCTACTAGCAATAAAGTTTGTTTTTCTTTTTTTTTAACCCAACTCCTGAGTCTCTTAAAGTTTCTTTCGGTACATTTGCCACAACAATAAGACAACCCACAGAGTGGGAAAAAGTTCTACCAGCTTTTCTTCAGACAAAGGACTACTATACTATCTAGAATATATGAAGAATTGAAAAAAATCAGCCCACCCAAATTTAAAGACCCAATTCAAATATTGGCATCTGAGATGAATACACACTTCTCATTTGAAGAGTTGACACAGCAACTAAATACATGAAAAACGTTCAACATCACTAGTCATTCAAGAGATACAAATTAAAACAAAGCTGAGGTTCCATCTCATTCCAGAAAGAATGGTTATTATCAAGAAGTTAATCACTAACAAATGCTGGCAGGGCTGTGGGGAGAAAGGAACCCTTCTCCACTGTTGGTGGGAGTGGAGACTGGTGCAACTGCTGTGGAAGTAAGTGTGGCAATTCTTCAAAAACCTAGGATTAGAGGTCCCATTTGACTCATCTATTCCCTTTCTGAATATCTTCCCAAAAGAATTAAAAACATCGTATCACAATGATATAAGTGCATCCATATTTATAGTGGCACAGTTTGTAATACCTAAATCTTGAAAACAACCCAAATGCCCATCAACTGATGAATGGATAAAAAAGATGTGGCTTAAAAAAAAAATAATGGAGTACTATTTAGCCATAAAGAAAGATAAACTTGAGACATTTCTAGGTAAAATGAATGCACCTTGAGAACATACTCTTTGTTTTGTTTTATTTTTGGTATCAGGGATCGAACTTGGGTCCTTGTGCTTGTGAGACAGGCAGTGGAACCACTGAGCTAAATCCCCAGCTCAAGAACATACTCTTAAATGTGATAAGTTGAACACACATGTATAAATATCACATTGTCTCTCTGGTGTGAGAAGCTGAAAGTGAAAATAAAGCCCCCAAAACAATAATAAATATTGTAAAGTAGGAAGAAATTGTTCAACACTATGCAGAATATGAGATACTTTGAGAATACTTAAAATGTTTTATGCAAAAAAAAGGGATAGTATTATTAGGAAATGCTGAGAGATTGGCAAATGAGAATATATTCTGTTTAGGTCATTCTACAGTGCATTTACCATTCTTATTCTCTATTCATTTTTGTTAGGAAAATTTATTTTTTCATGGAACAGCTTTTATATTTTCTTTATTAATATCTACTGTGTTATATTAAAATAAAAAATAAAAATAATAAAAGATTAAGCGAAAACATTTGCAACACTAGAAAGAGGCAATTAAAAAATTATGATCCAGATCATGTAAAGTGATTAATTGATAAGTAACCTAGTGCAAATCAAAATAATTAACACATGCAAAAAGATGGTCAACTGGGGCCGGGGATTTATATATATATATATAAATGTATATAGTCAGGCACCACCACATAATGACATTTCAATGAGGGGGGTAATATGCCAGAAGTCCTATAAGATTACATCACCTAGCATAGTTTGTGTAGATATACTCTTTGACGTATTCACAAAGAGAAAAAAATCACCTAATGGCACATTTCCCAGAATACTGTTAAGCAATTCATGAATGTTGGTATATACAGTAAAACCTTGGTTTTTGAGCATAATTCATTCTGGAAACATGCTTATAATCCAAAGCACATGTATATCAAAGTGAATTTCCACATAAGAAATAGCAGAAACTCAGATGATTCCACATATTCATATAAAATGATGACAATACTGTTATATACTATCCAATAATAAAGTAAATACAAAATATAAAGAAAAATAAACATATTCATCTGCACTTACATTTCAAAACCTTCATGGCTGGTGTGAGGGATAAGAGGAGGATTATTGTGTAGGCTGACGTTCACTATCAGTAACTGAATCACTGCCATCTATTTCTCAATGGAATCTTTCTTTTTTATGCAACTGTAATAAGAAACCTATCCAGTGATAGTGGCTTTTGCCTCCTTTTGAAGACTTTGTGAAAATGTTACATTGTGTTGTTATTAAACAGATACATCACTTGCATTGCTACAACCATATTCGGGTGGTGATTTTCTACAAAATTTTGCACTGATTCCCTCACTTTATATATCTCTCTAATCTCATTTGAAGTAAGGAATTCTTCCACCTTTTCCTCCTCCTCCTCTGCAGATGAGATATCCATAACCTCTTGCTGTTCTGAAACAATCACCCACAATCCAACAGCAAGAGAGAAAGAGAAAAGTCATTGGCTCAGTTGTGGTCATGTGACATTGAAGATCATGTACTACTCATATTGCAAGGCATCACTTGTTTATGAAGTTAAAGTGTATTAGAAATGTTTGCTAATTTTGTGGAATTCGCATAGAAAATATTACAATCCAGGGTTTTACTGTATAGTCTCTCTGTCTCTCTCTCTCTCTATCTCTCTCTCTCTCTCTCTCTCTCTCTCACACACACACACACACACACACACACACTGATATAGAGATTTAGGTCATTGAACTGTAGAGTTGATTTTGACAGCTGGATAGAATTAGAGGTAGATTAACACTCCTTTTTTTTCTTGGATCCTAAATGACTTTCTTTTTTAATAGCCTTATTTAACTTAAAACTTCACAACTTTCAATATGTTACAATATAATTATAAAAATAGGGTGTAAAATTTAAAACTTATAATTAGCTGACCTCTCATCCAGATGCTTAGGAGGAGAACCAGAAGAGTTTGTGTTACCAAAGGTGTGAAAAGACAGTTTTAGAACATGGGCAGTAGACAGCATCATCAAATGCTCTCAAGTTTAATACAAACGAGGACAAAATTGGTGCATTTGTTTTGGTAATAAGAAAGTTTTTGGTAACTTTTTCCAGGGTGGTTTCAGTGGAATGATGGAGAATGCAGTAGGATAGAGAGGAAAGAAGAAATAGAGATGGTGAATGGTATACAACAGACTCTGTTCACCCCATCATGACCAAAGATCAGGTTGGATATTCTGGGTTTTTCAAGGTATCTTTAGAAAGTTAAGTGAAGGTAGAGACATTTCCATAGTGCCTAGCACCTAGCATGGCACCTCACACATAGAGTTGAGGCCATGCTACTCCAAAATATGCCCACTTAGCATATCAGTTACTTCAAGCTGAAGGCATTTGAGAAGCACAGATGCAGAGGGCAATCTGAACTGCCTCTTCTTACCTGTAGCAAGCCATAAAAATTCCTGTGAAAGGGATGACTTTTCTGTACGGAGGAGAAGATAACGTTTATCAGCAGGTGACTGGGAATTGATGCTATAATGGATCTGTATAAACAAACTTACTAAAATAACTCTTATCTCCCACAAGTTTTATATCCCTCCATATACCTTCTAGTGACCTCCCCTTGAATTTACTGCCCCTGGATGCAATAGATCCTATTGTTATTCATTTTTTTTACAAATTTGTTCTTTAATTTCAAATATATGAATGTTTTCTGCTTTGTCCATTTTTTGGGGTCTTAATTTTTTTGTGAGGGTCACTGTATACATGTAAAGCTAAGTATATCAGTTCTGTATTTATACTAGCTGTTATTCATTTTTGTATTCACTGAGGCTGGCCCTGGGTGGCTGCCTAATGACTGCTTGTGAATGACTAAGCCTGTCCCCTGCTGCTGGGCAGGGAAATGTAAGACTGAGAACTCTCACATTAGTAGCCTCTGGGAAGGGGGAAGAGATCAGACTAGTGCATTTCCTTATGCATACAGGTATTTCTCAGCTCTGAACTTGGCTGCTGGCCCAAGTATGTGAATTCCTTGTTCAGGAGTGGCCAGTAGTCAGGATGGGAAAAGGGAGGTGCAAGGGTGAGGCTTGACAAACAGAAAAGCTTTGTTCTAGCAAACTTGTCCAGTTTGTCTGCCTCCTTTTCCCTGGCTGACTGCAGTTTCAGTAATAAAATACTTGCCATTTATACGTTTGAAGCAGTAGCCAGAGGACACTTGGGAAAAAGACTACCACATTTCACTTTGTTTCTATTTTTGGGACAGCCATTGCCAGGAATCTACTATATATAAAGCATGTACTTCAAACCGATTCTTCCCAAGTGGTTAAAGTAATAAGGTTCTGAGCTGGTGATGCCCCTAAATGAGCTCAGGTTATCACTTCCTATTGTAAAAAATTGAAAGAGACACGATTTTCTTGGTTAGACTTTTTTTTTTTGAGGTACTGGGGGTTGAAACCATAGCCTTCGCACAAAGTTACACCCTCAGCCCATTTTAATTTGTTTTTTTTATTTTGAGACAGGGTTTTAAGAAGTTGCTAAGTTGCCTTAGCTAGGCTGGAACTTGTGATCGTTCTGCCTCCATCTCCCAGAATGCTGGGATTATAAGCATGCACTACTGTACAAGCTTTCTTCCTTAGACTTTTCCCTCCTCCTCATCCTTGACTCTTATTTTTTTCAGCTTTTATTGAGTTTATTGGTACATTTTAGGGATACAGTACAGTTACATTGATTGTTGAGATCTTGTACCTCTACATGACAGGTCTTGGTTCTCATTTTTCCGCATGTCCCTGCCCTTCCTTTACTCTTGTGTTCTCTCTTGCCCTTTTATTATTTATCTCCTAAAAACTCCCCTGAACTTTTGCTGGCATTAGATAGCTAACAGACAACCATCAACAGTTTCAAAGACAGCTCCTGAAAGAGCTGTTCTCTAAGCTGCCAAAACAACATTGCATGCTGATAATTCTGTGACACTAGCATGAAAACAACCATATCTCAACCTCCCCAGCTCAAAGTTTTGCAGTACTTACAGAAAAAGAAAATCATAAAATGAGAAAAGACCCAAGTCATATGCCACCTCCTCCTTGGTCTATAACAACTCCAGTCTTACTTTGGTTCAGAGAGTTACCTAATTGAAGTTACTCCTTGCTACAGACATTTCAGCAAAATAAAGCCTCTATTTGAGGCCCTTTGTTGTTGTGAGTTGGATAGAGTCTGGGTGAGCCCTGGATCTTGTTGAGCTTCTAGAGGACAGTAGTGTACTGACATTTACCTCCTCCTTCTTGGGGACTGCTTTTGGGTCCAGGAGGTAAGTCTGTATCTTCGTCTTGTGCTGTGGTGTTTTCTTGTAGCATAGATATTTTAAATTTTGATTTAATATACAAGGCTAACCTGTTGTCTGGCAGATTACTTCATCTATATTCCTTTTGTCTTTCAAGATTCACTGCGCAAGTGGAGTTTTAGATGGTGGCCTTAATATAGGATAAGGGCCTTCTCCCTTCTTCTCTCTAGGACATTTTTACTTTGGAATACATAAACATCCCAATCTCCTCAAATGACATGCCCTGGTTAGGCATATGCACTTACCAATGTCATCCTGATTTTTAAATTCTTCTCTTAGTGTAGGACTCCAATTCCTTTTAGGGAATCTTAGGACAAGTCAGTCAAACTTGGCATGATGCTACCAAGTTTTAGCTATCATGAATTATGCTGCTATTGCACATATATCACTGTGGTATGATTCGTTTAATTCTTTGGGGAAGATACCCAGCAGGGGGATAGCTGGGTCCAATGGGACCTCTAATCCTAGTTCTTTGAGGTATCTCCATATTGATTTCCACAGTGGTTGCACCAGTCTATACACTCCTGCCAGCAGTGGAGCAGTGTTCCTTTTTCCCCACAGCCCTGACAGCATTTGTTATTGGTTGATGTCATGATAGCAGCCATTCTTTCTGGGGTGACGTGGAATCTCAGGGTTGTTTTCATCTGCATCTCTTGAATGACCAGTGATGTTGAATATAGGTTTGAAGCAGCTCCATTGCCCATCAACAGGAGACTGGACAAAGAAAATGTGTGTGTGTGTGTGTGTGTGTGTGTGTATGTGTTTTATAAAATGGAGTAATACTCAGGTATGAAGAATGAGAAACTAGAGACATTTATAGCTAAATGGATGCATATTGAGGACATACTCTTAAGTGGAATAAATAGGATGCTCATGTGTAAATACCAAATAGTTTCTTTTGTGTGAGAAACTGAAAATGTAAATAAAGACTAAAAGGTATAATAGATAATGTGAAATAGGAAGAAAAGGTGCAAAGGGGAAGGGGAAATGAGAGAGGTAGGGGAAAAGAAAGATGGGAATGGAATTAACATGAGAAAAAAATGGAAATGAAGTCTTTGTAAATAGGAAGGGGTGGAAGGGTTGAAGGGCGGGCAAGGGAATGGGGAAAAAATAAGAACCAAGATGAATTATGTAAAGGTGTAAATGTCATTATACTGTATACCTTAAATGTACCAATAAAATTAATTAATTAAAACATTTGCATGGTGCCTTAGAACAAAAGAAACTAAAATAGCTAACTTGGGAGGCTTTATAAAATTGGTATGATTAAGACACTGTGAAAAAAAAAGGAGTTCATGCAGACTCCAATCAACTGAGGTCTTAAACTTCAGTCTTTGCCCTCTACAAAGACCTCTTCTTCTCTTACCTTGGCTTGTGCCTCTTAGAATCCTAGTTTTCCTGGCCTCCTTGCTTTGATAATCTTTGCTTGACTTTTGCCTCCTCATACTTCCTTCTCCTGCCCATCCCCAGATCCTTTTTACCTTTGGACTTTGACCTTTCCCAGCTTCCTTTTGAAAAGTTCTTAACTCAAATTCAACAGCTCGACCACACATTACCCTCAAATCTTGGTTTTGGGCTGACTACCACATCATAATAAAAAGAGTAACAAAATTTCCAAAAAGAAATGCGTTGGGCTATTCAAATTGATATGAGAAGCTTATTTTCATGACATCTTTGATCTATATAGTTTAACATATCTTTTTAAAGGACTAGGCAATCCCTGAACCTGGTTCAACAAGGCCAAATGGCCATCATGAATAAGAATTTAGCTAGGGCTGGGGATGTAGCTCAGCGGAACAGCACCTGCCTGGCAAGTGTGAGGTCCTGAGTTCAATCCCTAGTACCAGATAAGAGTTCAGCTAACTGTCATGGAAATAACAACTCTTCTAATTATATTAAAGCCCTCAAGATGGGAGAAAGTTTTTTTTTTTTTTTTTTTTTTTTTTTTTTTTTTTTTTTTTTTTTTTTTTTTTTTTTTTTTTTTTTTTTTTTTTGGTACTGGGGAACGAACTCAGGACCTTATGCTTGTGAGGCAGGCAGCAGCACCACTGAGCTAAACCCCAACCTGGGAGAAAATTTTAAAAGTTTTTCCTGAAAGTTTTCTCACTCATACTGGGGAATAATCTAATCCCATCAATAAAGGCATTAATAGCCTCCTCCTACCTGTATTCTCCTCCTTGTTAATGGCTTTAAGCCTATTTTTACAGAAACATAAAATAGACTGGCAGAATAAACCTATCCATTGCACCACTTAGCCCAGAATTCTTAGTATGATACACAAAGAGAAAACCTCACACTGCACATTTATGGCATTGCTATTTATATAATTTGAAGGAATCAAAGGGCCTTCCTAAATACATCATTTTCCTGTCTGTCTTTTTGGGAAACTTCTCATTATGCCTTTCTCCTTAGTTCCTACTAGGATGGGAACCTTTGGCTTGAGAGGCCTCATTTAGATTTTTCATGCACTCCTTCGTTGAAGTGACTATACTTTCTTGTGGTGGCTTCCCTTGACTACCTTGTACTATTGTGCATCTACCTGTCTTCTTCTTTAGGATTATCTCAGTTTTGTGATTTATTTTCTTTAGTCCCCACTGTCCACTGTATTACAAAATCTATAAATGTGAAAAACAGAAAGGATATAGAATCCTTATGAGAACCCACAATATCATTGCCTAAATTGCTCCCTGTATCTCCTAAAACCCAAAGCACTTAAGGAACTACAAACCATTGGTGGAATATTATGGTTTAGATAAAAAATGTCTCCCAAAGTCTCTCATTTGGAGGTAGGGCCTGGTGAAAAGGGGCAGATCATTGGGGGTATGATTTGGAGAGTGTATTCTCATCCCTGATTCCCCTAATCTTTTATGCTTCATGGCTACCACTCACCGAACAGTTTTCCTTTGCCATTTCATTCTCTTTTTTTGAAAAGATAGATTTTGTATTTTCTTATAAGATAAATATGAATTTTGTCACTACAACCCATGAATTTGTAGGTTTCTATTGATCTATAATCTTATTACCAGACTCGTGTCATTTTAGTATTAACTTGCTTTTTTTTTTCCAGCTTTAATTGAGTTTATTGGTACATTTTAGGGATACAGTACAGTTACATTCATTGTTGGGATCTTGTGCCTCTACATGACAAGTCTTGATTCTCATTTTTTCCCCTTACCTCTGCCCTCCCTTCACCCCCTGCCCCCTCCCCATCTACAAACACTTTGTTTTCATCTTTTCATTCTCTCACATTTTTTTCTTTTCCCTTATTACCCTTCCCCTACCCATCCCACCTTCCCTACACCTTTCTGCCATGCCATCTTTGCTTTGGTGTTAGCTAATCATGGATTGAACACATTTAAACTGTGAGCCAAAATAAAGCTCCACTCCTTTAAATTGTGAGTATCAGGTATTTTGTCCCAGTGATAGGAAAATGACTAATACAGTCACATTTTTTTCTTTTCCCTTATTACCCTTCCCCTACCCATCCCACCTTCCCTACACCTTTCTGCCATGCCATCTTTGCTTTGGTGTTAGCTAATCATGGATTGAACACATTTAAACTGTGAGCCAAAATAAAGCTCCACTCCTTTAAATTGTGAGTATCAGGTATTTTGTCCCAGTGATAGGAAAATGACTAATACAGAAGATTGTATGCATTGTTCCTGTGGCTGTACCTGACCATATATTTCAGAAGCTTATGGAATTTGTTTGCAGGAGGAGTTTGAAAGTGGTTGGAGATGTGAGCTAGAGAAGCCCTGAAGTGACGTAAACAATGCTTGATATGCAATACTAGCTGCATCTAAGAATACCAGAATGCTGACAGGAATATAGACAGTAAAGGCCAGGTTCAAGAGGTTTCGGTTGGGAACAAAGATTTCATTGGCATTTGGACTAGAGGCTATGTGTGTTATATTTCAGCAGAAAATTTATTTGTATTTTGCCCATGTGTTGGACTTTGTGGTAGACTAAGAGTGGCAGACTAATTAACCTGGTGGGGAAAATTTCAAAGCAACCCAATGTTCAAGCTGTGGAACAGATAGATATTCCTGGCTGCTTTTAGCCAGATCTACAGTGTGAAGCAGGAACAAAAAGCCAAGTTGAATGATTTAAGTTTCACAACTTGGCCAAAAAAGGAAGCACCTGTAAAATTGAGGCCATGGAGAATGTGTTTGCTGAAAAGATTAGCATTAAAAATGAACTAAGTATTTTGTACAGGGTCAAGAAGAAAGGTATTTTGAGGGCATCTCAGAAATCAGCAAAATTTTACCCATCACAGGATCAAAGGGTGTGAAACTATGTATCCCAGAAAAGAGTCCCTGGGATGACTGCTCATGCAGGGCCACCAAGGGAATTTTATCTTTGAGTTTAGCCACCCTGGCAATCAGAAGACACTGCAGCCATGATCCAAGGTGAACCAACTGCTGCTCAAGTTGTTGGATGATCTTTGTGTCATCATATGGTGCTGGTTTTTTAAGCCTGCAGAATGCAAGAGTTATGATGTTATGTATGCTTCTCTTGTAGGTTTTTGTTTGTTTGGTTTTTGTTGTTGTTGTTGTTATGGGGGATCGAACTCAGGTCCTTGCACTTATGAAACAGGCAGTAGAACCACTGAGTTAAATCCCCAGCCCTTGTTATGTATGCTTCTACCAAGATTTAAGAAGAAAACCTGGGAGGCCAGGCAAAAATATGTGATAGGATTACAGTCTCTACCAGGATCTGGTAAGAAGGAAGTACATGAAGCTGTCAGGGTGAAGCTGAAGATGAAATGAACACTTTAGGAAGTTGGAAAGGCCAGGAATGTGGAACATCTGAGGAAACCTTCAGGCAGTGAATAGAGCCAGCCAAAGAAAGAGGCCATGGACTGGAGCAAGCAAGGCCTTAGGGATGGGGCTTCACAAACCCTTTGGAGTTAATATCTCACCACAGTCTGCCACAGATGATGGATAAGGACATACAGGATTTAATGTTTGCCTTGTTTTGTTTTAGTCTTGCTTTGGTATAATTTCTTTCTATGTCCTCCTATGTCCTCATTTCCTCATTATAGGATGGTAATGCTTACCTTAAGCCATTGTAATTAACTTTTTTTTTACTTTTACAGGCAGGCATCACAGCTAAGAATTTGCCTTAAATCTCATAGAAAACTTTAGACTTGTGACTTTGCAGTTGTGTTGGAGCAGTGTTGGAGTTGAGAAATGAAAATACTGATACCTTTGAATGAAAAATATTGAGACATGGCTGGGGATTTAGCTCAGTGGCAGCATTTTATGGACTCTTAGAGATGGACATGAGCCTTTTGGAGACCTGGGGTGGGGCTATTATGGTTTAGATCTAATTTGTCCCCCAAAAGTCTCACATTAAGAGGAGGGACCTAATTGGAAGGGGAGGTCACTGGGGCCATGGCTTGGAAAGGTGTACTATCCTTGGCTCCTTTCATATCTCTCTTCTTCCTGACTTCCATGCAACAAGCCAGTTTTCTCTGCCATGGTATTCTGCCATACTATTTCTGCTGTGGATCTAGATAACCATGGACAGAATCTACTGCAACTGTGAGCCAAACTAAACCTCTCTTCCTTTAAGTTTCAAGTGTTGGGTATTTTGCCCCAGTGAAAAGAAAGTGACTAATATAAGAAGCCTGATGAGATCCCATAATATTGCTTTTTAATTGCCTCAGTAATTCTTAAAGCTTAAAGCTGAGAAACTAGAATCCATGGGTGCAGATTTACTCATCCTTCATATCAGCCCCATGCAGTGCTCTTGTACTCCTGATAAATCCCTAATGGCTTTATAGAAGAGTTAATATCTATAAACTGTATAGTGGTATCATATTTCCCCAGCCTTTATACCTCCAAATCCAACACAATTCACAGTGATAAATCTCAATTAAGCCTTCTTTTACTGGAGACTTTGGAGTTTCTTAAACTCTGTTGAAACAGATAAGCACACAGAGACAGATCTCTAGCACTGGTATATGCAAATGACCTTGGGTAGTGGACAGCTGCAGTCTGTAGTGACAGAACAAAACCCCATCCCGATTTTCTGATCTCCCTTATCTTCCTAGGCTTATTTCTTATTATTCATCTTCTAATTTCCAAATTTCTATATCCCCTTACACTCACCTCCAAGTATTAATCATAGAAATGCTTCATATCCTTACTCTGCTGGTTTTGCTCCATTTCTCTTTTCTTTTTCCTGTTTTCCACCAACACCTGGGCTGAGTTTGATGTGGCAGTTCTCCCGGAAGGAGCAACCCTGTGGGTAACTGAAGATTGTGATGCAGTATCTGAATTTTTAATGCTACAATTTGTCACCCACATCACCAACAGTATCACAAAAATTACTGCAACACTTGAGAAATGAAAATACTGACACCTTTGAATGAAAAATATTGAGACATGGCTGGGGATTTAGCTCAGTGGCAGCACTTCTGCCTCACAAGTACAAGGCCAGAGTTCAGTCCCTGGTACAAAAAAAATTTTTGCTTGTGAAATATTGAAACATTTGTTTGAGAACCAGAGGCTGTTGTCCATCCTTGGATAGTTTTAGACATTATTCTGATTTCTAGAGGATTCACTTCAGCAGCTGTAAATGATGATTGCAACATTACGCCCTTTCAAACCTTCCTGAAGTCTTTTTGATGAATTAATACATCACTTGATGTATTAAAAACATCTGTTTAATAGATAAAGTGGCCCTGACCTCTGTACCAATTGTCAGCTGGTTGGGATGAATCTCTTTCCCTGAGCATTCCAACTCAGATATAATCCTTGGGATGTTCTTTCCCTAGTGATCATTTTCTTTTCCTTTGATAGGAATACCCCTCTTCAAGTGCATGTATCCAAGACCAGGAACACTGTTCTTTCAAAACAAATGATGCAAATTATGATTAAGGGCAGAAAATCCAAAATAAAATACTCCTCCAATCTAATATAGGAGTCCTCTTGACTCAATTCCTAAACCTTAAATATTCCTGTAATTTGGTTTCATCTCCTGAAAGATTTTGTGAAGATGAAAGTTATTCATCTTGGACAAGAGAAAAAAGAATATATAAAAAGAATTACAGAAGACCCCAGTTTTCTCGCTTAGATCTTTGCCTCCTCTTAGTTTGTCCCCCATTTATTTTTTATTAGTACATGTTTGCAATAATAATGATTACATTTATTGTGGAGAGTTTGTACATGTATGTAGTAGGGCTTAATTCCTTTTTTGTCCCCTTTCCCTTTCCCTCCCATCCTGTTCTGCTCCCCTAACCCTTCTTCCTTTCCCCCGTTTGCAAAATGCTCTATTTCTATTTTTTCTTCAGCTCTTTCTTATATCCAATTTATTTTCCCTCCCACTCCCTCCTTCTCTTGTTCCCCCTTCCCATTTGAAAAAAAATATCTCCCTACTTCCTATTATATTTTATTTTGCTTTTTATTTATAATTTGGTGTCTCATATAAGATAAATAGTGTGATTTTTAAACTTTTGTGTCTGATTTATTTTACTTAATATTATGATTTCAAGGTGCCTCAGTTTATCCTTTTTTATAGCAGAGAAGTAATTTATTGTATATAAACACCACATTTTCTTTATCCATTCATCTGTTGGTGAACATATAGGCTGCTTCCAAAATTTAGCTATTATAAATTGTGTTGCTATAAACATGGGTACGCATGTATCACTGTAATATGATGACTTTAACTCTTTTGGGAAGATATCTAGAAGAGGAATAGCTGGCCAAATGGAAATTTCTAGTTTTAGCTGTTTGAAGAATCATCATACTGATTTCCATAGTGGCTGTACCGGTTTACACTCCCACCACCAACAAAGAAAGGTTCCTTTTTCCTCATAGCCTCTCTAGTGTTTGCTAGTGGTTGATTTTTTTGATGATAGCCATTCTTTCTGGAGTAAGATGGAACCTCAGTGTTGTTTTAATTTTCATTTCTCAAATGGCCAGTGATGAACATTTTTTCATGTATTTATTGGCCATTTGTAATTCTTTATCTGAGAAGTGGGTATTCATTTAAAATGTCCATTTTTTGATTAGGTTTTTAAATTTAAGGGGGTGTAATATTTTTGAATTCTTTATATAGCCTAGGCATTAGTCCTTTGTCTGAAAAGTAGCTGGAAATTTTTTTTCCCATTCTGTAGGTTGTCTCTTCACTCCGTTTGTAGTTTCCTTCACATGTTTAGAAGCCTTTGAATTTGAAGTGATCCCATTTGTTGATTTTTGATATCATTTCTTTTTTTATATTATTTCTTGTACAACCCAGGTATCTTAAAGGGGTTTACCCATTTTATATAGAAGCAGGTTAAGTGTTCTGTTTTAATATTTAGATCTTTGATCCATTTTTAATTTACTTTAGTGCAAGGTAAGAGATATAGGTCTAGGTTCAATCTTTGATTTAAAAATCAGTTTTATTGGTACACTTTTGATATACACAATGATCATATTCATCATAAATAATTCATACCTGTATATAATATATCGTGATTCTTATTTTCCCCATTCCCTTCTTCCTCAAACCTTCTTCCCAACCCTCTTTACAAAAGCTTTGCTTCCATTTTTTACTTCTATTCTCTTTTTTGCCCTTTTCACTTTCTTCCCTTCCCCCATGCCCTCCCTTGTTCCCCTTCCCATTTGAACAAGTTCATCCTACTTCCCAATATCCATCATCCATTTTGATTCTTAAATTACCCTTTGAGTTTCCCACACAAGAGAAATAATGCAATATTTAAACATGTGTGCCCAATTTATTTCACTTGAAATTATGTTCTCAATGAGCATCCATTTACCTAAAAATGTCTCAAGTTTAGCTTTCTTTATGGCAGAGTAGTACTCCATAGTATATAAATAACACATTTTCTTTATCAATTTATCCATTGATGGGCACATTGGCTGTTTCTAAGACTTAGATATTAAAGTTATTTTCTGCTATAAACATGGATGTACATATATTGCTGTGGTATGATGCTTTTAATACTTTCAGGAAGATACCAAGAAGGGGAATCACTTGGTCAAATGGAACCTCTAGTTTTAAGCTTTTTTTTTGTACAGGGGATCAAATTTAGGTCCTTGCACTTGCAAGGCAGGTGGTAGAACCACTGAGCTAAATTCCCAGCCTATAGTTTTAAGTTTTTGAGGAACCTCCATAATTATTTCCATATTGGTTGTACCATTTTACACTCCCAGAAGAAGGGTTCCTTTTCCCCCACAGCCTCACTAACATTTGTTATTGGTTGATTTCTTGGTGATAGTCATTCTTTCAGGAGTGAGATGGAATGTTTTGTTTTAATTTGAATTTCTTGAATAACCATATGTTGAACACATTTTCATATATTTATTTGTTGTTTATACTTCTTCATCTGAAAAGTCCTATTGTGTAGGTTACCTCTTCACTCTATTGATGGCTTTGTATGCTGTGCAAAAGCTTTTTAATATGGTGTGATCCTAGTTGTTGTTTCTTTGTAATACTGTCTGTACAACTGGGGATTTGTTCATGAAATCTTTGCCTATACTTATGTCTTTGAGAATTTTACCTATTCCATCTTCCAGCAGATTAAGTGTTTCTGTTTTAATATTTAGATCTTTGATCAATTTTGATTTTAGTTTAGTGCAGGGGTGAGATATGGTTCTGCTTTTAATCTTCAGCATATGGAAAGCCAATTTTCCCAGCATCACTTATTGAAGAGGCTATCTTTTTTCCAGTGAAGATGTTTGGCCCCTTGATCAAAGATAAACTAGCAGAGTGATATCCTTCCTCTTTTATCTCCTTTTTCAGATTACTGTAGTTTTGGATGTGAAAGTTTTTAGTTTCATCATTAGATTAATTCCTAAGTAGTTCATTTTTCTTGATTTTTATCAAAGGTGTTGTTTTCCTAATTTCTCTGTCAGTGAGGTTGTTATTTGTGTGCAGGAATGCCAATGATTTTTGAGTGTTGACTTTATATCCTGCTATGCTGCTGAATTTGATTATTAATTCTAGGAGTCTTTTTGTGGAGTTTTTGGGATCTTCTATGTAGAGTGTCATATGATCTGTAAATACTGATAATTTAGCTTCTTCCTTTCCTATCCTTATTCCTTCTATTTCTTTCTGTTGTCTAATTGCTCTGGCTAATGTTTCTAGAATTACATTGAATAGGAGTGGGGATAGTGGTCATCCTTGTCTTGTTCTTGATTTCAGAGTAAATGCTTACAGTGTTTGATCATTTAGTATGATGTTGGCTATTGGTCTGTCATAAATGGCTTTTATCTGATGAAGATAAAGACCTTCCATTCCAATTTTCTATAGAGTTTTTATCTTGAATGGGTGTTGGACTTTGTCAAATGCTTTTTCTTCATCTAATGAGATGATCATGTGTTTTTTGTCCTTAATTCTATTAATGTGGTATCTTACATTTATTGATTTGCATATGTTGACACATCCCAGTATCCCTACTTGGTCATGGCATATAATCTTCTCAATTATTTGCTGTATTCTGTTTACCTGTGTCATATTGAGGATTTCTACACCTATATTCATTAAGGAGATGGGCCTGTAGTTCTCTTTTTTTCTCAGAGGTTAAATAGTTTATTTTGGACAAGTATAAAGTGAGACTAGAAACAGGCAGAGGGTGAGCCAGGAAGACATATCCAGCTTAGTCTGCGATGATGATCTCATCCACCTTCCAGTCTTCATAGTTCCCATCAGGCAAGTAGTGGCAAATGATGATGGAGATATTCTGGGCCTTGAACTCCTTAGTGGTGATGAGCAGAAGATCCATCTCCTACTCCAGTTCCACCATCACTGAGGTACACATCATGATCTGGAGTGCTCAGGCATCTGACACATGGGTTTGGTCATACTTGATCATGTATGGGGTGGTTATTCGCTTCTGGTTGGCCTACTGTCGCTTCCCAGAGGGGAGGATCTCCATGTTCTCCTGGCCCTCCTCTTCAGCATTTTTCAAGTCATCAAGTCCTTCACCCACCTCAACATTATCAAAGTCATCACCATCAAAATTGTCCTCATTGTCTGACATGACATCATGAGAGCCACTCGCAGACCCTGCAAACTGTGTGCCTCTCTAATTTTCTTTTGTGGTTGAGTCCTTCTCTGATTTTGGTATAAGGGTATGCCTGCTTCTAAGAATGAGATTGGGAGCATTGTTTCCCATTCAATTTCATTAAAGAGTTTGAGGAGTAGTGGCATTAGATCTTCTCTGAATTTTGCATGGAATTCAGCAGTGAATTTGTCAGAAATGGGGTTTTCTCTCTTGGTAGTTTTTAAATTACTTCTTCAATTTCATTGCTATTGGGTTATTTAGAATTTTTCTAATTTTTGTTTGTTTGTTTGTTTGTTTTGTACCAGGGATTGAACTTGGGTCTTTGTGCTTGCAAGGCAGGCCACCAAACCGCTGAGCTAAATCCCTGGCCCAGAATTTTTTCCTTTTATTGAGTTTATTGGTACATTTAAGGTATACAGTACAATTACGTTCATTATTGGGATCGTGTACCTTTACATGACAGGTCTTTGTTCTCATTTTTTTCCCCTTGTCCATGCCCTCCCTTCACCCCCTCCTCCCCTCCCCATTTACAAACACTTTATATCCATTTTTTCATTTTGTCATATTTTTTTTCTTTTCCCTTATTACCTTTCCCCTAGCCTTCCCATTTTCCCTACACCTATAGCACTTTTCTTCCTATTTCACATGGTCAATTATATCATTAGGATCTTATGTACAATTATAGTTTTTCACACCAGAGAAACTATTCGGTATTTACACATATGTGATTTATTTATTTCACTTAGGAGTATATCCTCAATATGTATCCATTTTCCTACAAATGAATCTAATTTCTCATTCTTTATGACTGAGTAGTATTCCATTTTATAGAAAAAACACGTCTTCTTTATCCAGTTTCCAACTATTTAGAATTTTTATATCTTCTTGATTCAGCTTTGCCAACTCATATGTATCTAGGTATCTGTCCATTTCTTCTGTGTTTTCCATCTTATTAGAGTACAGGTTCTTGAAGTAGGTATTGATAATCTTCTGGATTTCTACAGGATTTGTTGTGATTTTGCTTTTTATTCCTAGTTGCATGGATTTGAGTCTTTTCTTTCTTTTTTTGGTAAGGTTGGCTAAGAGTTTGTCTATTTTATTTAATCTTTCAAAGAAAAAAATCTTTGTTTCATTGATTGTATTGTTTTCTTAGTCTCAATTGCATTAATTTCTGCTCTAATCTTTATAATTTCTTTCCTTGTGCATACTTTGGGTTTATCTTGTCCTTTTTCTAGAAGCTTGAGGTTCTGGTTATTTAGTTGACTTTGGTCTGTTTTTCTGATGTGGGAATTCACTTCTATAAATACCTCTTGTAGGACTCCTTTCGTTGTGTTCCATAAGTTCTACTATATTGCCCTGGCATTATCACTTAATTGTGGAAACTAATTTTTTCTTTAATTTTATCTGACTCATTGGTTACTCCAGACAGCTTTTTTCATTTCCATGTGTTTATATAGGTTTTGTAGTTTCTTTTGCCATTGATTTCCAACTTATTTTGCTATGATTTGATAATACACTCAATATAATTTCAATTCCTTTGCATTTACTTAAGCATATTCTATGAGATAGTATGTGATCTATTTTGGAAAAACTGCTGTGTGAAGATGAGAAGAATGTGTATTTTGTTGTGAGGTGGAATACTGTAGATATCTACTAAGTACATTTGTTCAAAGGTTTAATTCAGCGCTGATAGTTCTTTTTTGGACTTTTTTACCTTATATGTCTATTTGTGGCAGTGGGGTATTGAGATATATCATGACAATTGTATTGGTGCTTATTTGATTATTCATATCAATTAGTGTTTTATGTAGTTGTATGTGCTGATATTTGATACATATATGATTGTTATCTCTTCATCTTGAATTGTTCCCTTAGCAAGTTTGTAGTGACCTTCTTTGTCCCTTCTGATCAGTCTTGGCTTGAAATCCACTTTTTCTGGAAGTAGAACAGTTACCTCTGCTTTTTTTATAGGTCCCTGTCACATGGAGTATTATTTCCATTCTTTAACACTCAGTCTATGAATTTCTTTTTCAATTAAATGTGTTTCTTTTATGCAGCATATTATTGGATCTTGTTTCTTTATTCATTCTATTTCTTTTGACTGGTGAATTGAGACTATTTACATTTATGCCTATAACTGATATGTATTGACTCATCTTTGACATACTGTTTTCCTCTTCTTGGTTGCCTTTCTTTTTTTTTTTTTGGTACCGGGAATTGAACTCGGGTCCTTGCGCTTGCAAGGCAGGGCACCGAACCGCTGAGCTAAATCCCCGGCCCCTTGCTTGCCTTTCTTTCTCCTCTGTTTAACTGCTTGCCTTATCTGGTGGATTCATTCTACTGGGGTTCATGGAATTGTTGTTGCCGTTGTCTTTTTCTAGAATATTCTTCAGAACTTTTTTGAGTGCTGGGTTGGTGGTCATGCATTTCTTCAGGTGTTATTTATGATGGAGGTATCTTATTTCTCCACAGATTTTGAAAGATGATTTTGCTAGGTACATCAATATAACTTGGAAGTTGTTTTCTTTTAGGTCTTGAAATTCTTCACTCTAAACTCTCCTTGGCTTAAGGTTTGTGTTGAGAAGTTTGCTGTGATTCTAAGGGCTTTCTTTTACAGGTAATTTGATTTTTTTTTCTCTCTAACAGCTTTTAATATTCTGTTTTTGTGTTGAATTTCTGGCATCTTGACTCCTATATGCATTGATGTAGTTTTTTCAAATCATGGATAGTTGCAGTTTTATATGCCTCACTTATTTGTCAAATTATTTTTCTATGTCTGGGAAGTTTCCTGCTATTACTTCGGTGAACAATTTTTTATGCACTTTGTGATATCTTCTGATTTTTTCATTGATTCTGATTAATCTTATGTTACTCTCCTTTGCACCATCTAGCAGCTATGGATTGATTTTTTCATCTACCATTGCTATTTTAAAGAAGTCTTTCATTTAATGATCACTAACTACAAACTTGTCTTCTAGATCTGATATTCTATTTTGACATTGTTTGATTGTTCTAATTTCCTGGTTATCCACTTGAATTTGTTTTATGAAATCCAGTTTCTTTCCTATGTTGTGCATTCATGGTTTCTATCAGTTTCCTAAGCTCTCCTATTTTTTATTTCTATCTACTATAGACTTGCTAACCATGTCCTTTATTATGGTCATTATCTCTTTAGTTATCTGTAAAATTATTTCTGAGTTGTTTGTTTCCTAAAGACTAATTCTTCTGCTTTGTTACTTCCACTGCTACCATTTCAGAAAATTTAACTGGGTAGCTTTTGATTTCTTCCACCTCAATGCCCCCTGGATTTGCCTTGGGCAACTGGAGGTCTGGGAATTCATCTTGCTTCCATGTTTTCTCATTTTCTATTTTTATTTGTTTTCTGCATTGATGACTGTAAGTTGCTTATGATAAGTAGCTTTATTACTAGTATCAAGATCTCTTTAGGGAATGGCTACTTTTCAGATATGTCTTCTAGATGTAACTGGCTTTTGCTTTTGAGTCTCTCCCAAGATCATGCCTTTTCATTTTATTAGGGATCAAAGTTGCTGCCTATTTGGCCTTGTACCCAGTTCTTTGATACCACACTACGAGATTCTTTATGATTCCCAGACAGTCTTGGTACTGGCATACAAAGAGGAACAACTGATCACAACTGTGTCACCTTTGCTAAAGTAGTGCAATCAGTAATAACAGTAGCATTAAGCACAGTCTAAACTGTGATAACTGTTAATTTGTGACCTTTTACCATAGGTACAAGATTTATAATTATATAAAAAATGTAAGAGAAATCAGAAAATTACATAAATATCCCCTCAGTAGAATGACTTTACCCTCAAGAGAGAAAATTTAAAATGGATATGAGGAAAAAATAGAGAGATAAAAGAAAAGAAAGGAGATCAGAAGTCTGAAGGACAAAAATATTATCCAAGCTTTGGAAAACTGATGAAGAAGACAGGAGGTAAAGAAAAAAAAAAAAAAAACAAGAACAACAAAAAAAACCAAGAAACTCTAATAACGATGTTCATATTAATGAAAAAAAAAAGAAACA
>NW_022900951.1:40660359-40693367 GCF_012274545.1 Fukomys damarensis | reverse complement strand
GATGAAGAAGACAGGAGGAAAAAAAAAAAAAAAAAAAACAAGAACAACAAAAAAAACCAAGAAACTCTAATAACGATGTTCATATTAATGAAAAAAAAAAGAAACAAGGAAAAAAACTCAGAGAAAAAAGTGATTTTTCTGTGTTTTTGAGCCTGTGTTTATCTTCTGGGCTCTACAATTTTGTGGTTGTGCCCAATTCAGGGTATGTCTATGCTGTCTTGGGTAGACAAAGGAGGCAGACAGCACCCAGATCTGTGCCGGTTTCTGCAGTAGGATTAGGGGAGGATGCTGGATAATCCCAGCGTTCCTGAAGTAGGGATATTGTGGGATGCTGATTCTGTTGTTCTTAACTCCACCAAAGTTCAGGCTTGTTCTGGCCTGTGACTATGTGGCTGGAGCCTGAGTTGTTCAGTCTATAACACTCTAGGTCTCTCCTGCAGCCTTACCTAGCTTTCTGACCCTGAGCATCTCACAGTTGTCCTTCACTCAGTTACTCAGAGCTCTGAGATGAAGGCAACCCATGGTTGTTCTGAGTCCTGGATCTAGTTGGCTCCCCTCTAAAATGGTGTCTGGCCCAGCACCCTCTCCAGGACACATAGCAGACACTGGGGTCTCTCATCAGGTGTTGCAGCTCACAGGATCTACTGCTCTTTTCTACTGGTGCATTTCTCCCTAGAGGCCTCTAGAGTCACCTGCCCTCACTGTGTCTGTGTAGATTTGAGCCTCCTTTCTCATGCTGTGAGCCAGGAACTAGGGAGAAAGTGCGGTTTGCTATCTCTTTTTTTCTTCCTTGAGGTTTGTCTCTTCACTTTCTCTGTGGGCTTCACTTTTCCCTTCTGATCCTTTCTGAGTCCTGGGTATTTACTTCTCTCCTTCTTTTCTTCCCCAACTTGTTATATTCCAGCATCTAGATTCCAAATCTCAGAGATGTTGATTTGTTGCTGTTTACTGCTCCATCATCTTTCCAGAAGTACCTATAGATTCATTGTTTGGCATATGCACAGCCAGTTTTTCCACCACCATTTATTAAAGAAGTTATATTTCCTCCAGTGAAAGTATTTGGGCCCTTTGTCGAAGATCAGGTAGTGGAGCATACCATGAATTGTTTCTGCATCCTGTATTCTGTTCCATTGATCCACAAGTCTTTTTTGTTGGTGTTAGTACCATGTTGTTTTTATTACTGTAGTTTTATAGTATAACTTGAAGTCTGGGATTGTGATATCCCCTTTTCCCGCTTGTTGTCCCAAACTGTTTTGCTATAATAGGTCTCTTCTGGATCTATATGAATTTTAGGATTGTTTTCTCTAATTCTTTGAAGAATGCTATTGATATTTTGATTGGAATTGCATTAAATCTTTAACAGTTTTAGAAATATGACCATTTTGATAATATTGATTTTGCCTATCCAGTAACAGGAGATATCTTTATATTTTTTGAAGTCCTCTTTGATCTATATTTTCAGAGTACTATAGTTTTCATTGTAGAGGTTTTTCACTTCCTTGGTTAGGTTAATTCTTATGTATTTCATTTTTCTTGATACTGTTGTGAAAGGTGTTGTTTTTCTCTTGGTGAATTTATTATTGGTGTATAGGAATGCTGTTTTTGTGTGTATGTTTTGACTTTTTATTCTGCTATGCTACTGAATTTGGTTATTAATTCTAGGAGTTTTTTGGTGGAGTTTTTGATGTCTTCTATGTGGTCATGTCATCTGTAAATAATGATAGTTTAATTTCTTCCTTTCCTATCCATATCTTCTAAAATTCCTTTTTTTGTTTAATTGTACTGGTTAATGTTTCCAGAACTATATTGACTAGGAGTGAGTAGTAATTAATGGGCATCCTCATTGTGCTCCCAATTTTAGAGGAAAAAGCTTTTAGGGTAGTTACTTTCCTCTCATTGCTGAGACAAATTACCTTGCACTAAAAGCTAAAGGGGGCCGGGGATTTAGCTCAGTGGTTCTGCTGCCTGTCTTGCAAGTGTAAGGACCCACGTTTGATCCCTGGTACAAAAAAAAAAAAAAGCTAAAGGGGAAGCGGTTTATTTGGGTTATGATTTGTGGAGTTTTCAGTCCATAATCATCTGTCTCCAAGTCTGGAATGGCAAACAAGCATTTCAGAGGAGAAACAGCATGGCATGCACAAGGCAGCAGAAGTTACAAGGGAAACTTAACAGTGTCTCTCTGCCCCTTTTATCTTATTCAGACTACTTAGGATGGGTAGCACTCACACCCTTCATCCTAGTGCCCTTGAGCCTAGCATTGCATCATGAATCAATTCCATCTTCACACACTCTAGATCAAGCCTATGACCACATGAGGCTTTTGGGGGGCATCTAGACCCAAACCATAACAGTTACCAACTTGTGATGCAAGACTTGTGAGGTCCTGCAGTGCTTAGTAGGAACTTGGGTAGACCTGGTACTGATGTTTGGTGCTAGATAGAGAGACTCCTGAAGCCCAGTAAGGACATAGGATGACAAACACTGGATGGAAACTCAAGCAGGCTCTGAGCACCTGGCATAGGCTCCAACAGGCCCAGGAGAAGCACTGCATGGCAGAGGAGAGTCCAGAGGATGTGGGAACATCTCAAAACATGAAGTGGGCTCAGGGTATCCAATGGAGAACCAGGTGTGCAAGAGACTGATACAGGGAGACTCTAGTGGCCAGGGAGGGCACTGGTCATTGGGTAGAGACTCAAGCAGGCCTGAGGCACCAGACCTGGGACCAATGCTAAGTGCTAGACAGAGGCTCTGGCTGGTATGGGACTGACCCTACAGACTGGACAGAGTTAGGTGGTTCTGGGTCACCCAGTGGAGTCCCAGATGTGCTCAGGACTGATGCATGGTGCAAGATGGAGACTTCCCCAGGGCAGGCCCAAGGCACCAGGTGGAGACTCATATAGGTCTGTGATTCCCAGTAGAGATCCAAGCTGCCCAGCACTGGTGCTGGATATCAGATAGAGACTCTGATGGATCCTGAGAGTGTGTGGGGCAATGGGCACTGGGTGGAGACTCAGGTAAGCCCAAGGTGCCTGGCATGGACCCAAGCAGGACCTGTATCAGTCTTGGGTGCCACACAGAGACCCTGACATACATGGTACCAATTTGAGGCACGAGTTGGTGACTTGGGCAGGCCCAGGGCATTCATTGGGAACTCAGGAAGGTCAGGTACTAATGTGAGGGGCCAGATGGTAACTCAGGTAGGCACAGTAGCTGGACAGACTCAGAGGTCACCCTTCATTTATTTATACTCTGGCTTCCTGGAGTGAGGCAGATGAGAAGGAACTTCTTTTGCCCCTGATGAGTGTTAGCAAGAATGCTGCAGGGATACAGCTTCCTTTGTTTTTGTAGAAGGGATGATGGGACAGAGGGGCTCAATATACCCAGAGCCTATCCTGGGGATGAATCTTTGCAGCAGGCCTTGATTACCTTTGGCTATTTGGGAAATTCTCAACCGTGGCTGCTCCTGGTATGAACAAGAGTAAGGGTCACATAAACTGGCCCTGGAAGGAATGCTTCCCCACTTTTTAACTATGATCCAATGTTTGGTTTAATTATGTGTATCTTCTTTCAAATTGATTTTCTATATCAGGGTGTAAGTTCCTTTCCTGCTTCCTTTGTAGTTGATCTTCCCTGACTATCTCTCTGACATGACTCTTTCTAGTCAGCCATGTTGGATCCTCCTCCCCTACTTCTCTTTTTTGTATTGTTTTGTTTTTCTTTTTCTATTTCCCACCCCCTTGAACTGGGGAAGTTGATATTAGACAGCTTACAGACAACTTCCAAGGCTTATATAGTTCTTAAAAGAAGTGCTCTCTTAGATGCCAAAATGAGATTTCACTAAGTGGCATAAAAATCAACCTATCCCATTCTATCCAATTGCAAGGTCAGGTAAAGAGAATTGCAACCTGAGATAAAGTTAATGTCATGTACCATTCTCTTCTCCATTCTTGCTTCAGATAAGAGAGTTATGTAATTTTGAGGTGTTCCCTGACCTGTATCATTTGAATAAAGCCTGGAACCTCTATCGAGTTGCCTTTTCTTTTTTTCCACTATAATCTCTTCTTAAAAGAAATATCTCCATTTACGTGTTCAAGTACAGTTTAGCTGACTATGTCAGGTCCAGTCTGATCCCTTTCCTATTTACACACTTTGATATACTGTCTTACTCTGTTTGGGCTGCTATGATAAGTTACCACAGACTAAGGGGTCATAGAAAATGAGTTTATTTCTCACAGCTCTGCAGACTTGAAGTCTGAGATTAGGGTGCCAGTGAAGTCTGTTACTGGTGGAGACCTTCTTCCAGGTGGCAAATTTCCCTGAGGAAGACTGCCAGCCTATCACTGTGTACTCACATAATAGTGGGAGGAGCTGGCTTTCTGTGGTTTCTATCATGAGGGGCTGTCATCACCTAGTCACCTTCTAAAAGGCCCACCTCTTAATACTATCACATTGGGAGGTAGAATTTCAACATATGAATTTGAAGGTAAACACAAAGGTTCAGACCATAGCATATATTTAAGTATTCTAAAAACATTTAATTTGGGGAGGAAAGAGAAATTAAGATTGGGGAGAAAAGACATATAGAGATGAAGAGTGGAATCGATGGTACAGCATCTGTTCCTGGTTTGATTTGGAGCTGTCTTTCCCCATGTCCCTCCAGATGCACTCTCCACCCTTTATAACTTGCTCTGTTCTTCAGGAGGTTGATATCTGTGGGGTACAATGACACACTTTTGGCTTTGAGTTGGGTTCAGTGACTAGGGGGCACTAGCACGAAACCAGAGGATGACAATGTGAATCCAAAGCATGTACTGTTGTTTGGATTTGGCTTGAATATACTCCCCAAGGGTTCCAGTATTGAAACTTAATCCCTACTGCAAAGAATTTAGAGGTTGGAGACTTAATTCCACTAAGATGTTTAGGGGCGGGGCCTTGGGAGGTAGTTACGATTAGACAAGGTTATAGGGGTGGAACCTCTATGATCGAATCCTGATAACTTTATAAGAGGGAGAAACTAGACAGACATACACATACACATCTGTGTTCCCTGTCTCTTACTGTGTGATGCCTTCTCCTGTTTTGGACTCTTAATAGCAAGAAGGTCTTTACCAGATATGGCCTCTAGACCTTGGACTTCCAGAACAGTGCAGCAAAATAAACTTAAAAAAAAAAAAAACAACTCAACCAATCTGTGTTACCCTTCTTGGTTACATGAATCCTTGGTCCAAGATTCCTTTTAGCAGTACTACCCGGGTCTCTGGAACTTCTCCTCCTTTTCCTCCTACATCTGCTGATGCTCCTGCTCCTGTTCCACTTCTTTCTCCTTCTCCCTCTCCTCTCCTCCTTTTTCTTCTCCTTCTCCTCTTTCTTCTCCTTCTCCTCCTCCTTCACCTTCTTTTTGGTGCTGGTGATTGAACCCAGGATCTTATGCATGCTAAACACATGCTCTATCACTAAGCTAAAAGCACAGACTTTTGTAACTTATTTTCCTCTTCAGGCCTGGAGGATAAAAGCTTTCTTCTGTTGATAGCCTCGGGGACTACATTATCCTTTGATATTTCTGTAGACTCTGCCTACACATTTGGAAATAGTCCTTTATTAGATTATCTTCAATTACCTAGTTCCAGTAATTTGTTTCCTGATGGAACTCTTATTGATACAAGCCCCTTGACCTAGATTTAAGCAATTGGTTTAATAGGTGGAATACAATTTAGGGAAGAATAAAAGCTTGTTTGAGAATCAGTAAAAATTTTCCCCTATTATTTTCTATATGATCAACTCCATAAAAATAGAGGCCATGTCTATTTTGTTTGTTACACAAGCTTTTATTAGCAATAACTTCCACTTAGCAACTGGGTTCTCTCTTGCATAGATGGCCTACCCTTGATCTGTAGAGTGTACTTCTATTCCTACTTTTACTTGGCCCAAACTTGTTCTACAGGGCCTATTTCTTATCTCCCCTTTAATAAAACTTTGCTACCATTAAAAAATAACAATAACTACCACTTATTATATTATGAACACTGTTCTTAGAAAATTACACATATTCATTTAATCCTCACCAAAATTCTGAAAGTTAACTGCTGCTATTTGATTGCTACCTTTGAGAGATGGAAAAGTTGAAACACAGATCAGCTAAGTAATTCTCTCAAGGTCAAATGGATGGTAAATGATAGAGTTAGAATTTGAATCCAGGCAATTTGGCTCCAGAGTCCATGTTAATTACTATAGAGTTCTGCCTTCCTAGTATTTCCTAGTGTTTAGTATAGTGTTTGATTCATAGTGTGTGCTCTGTGATTATTTGAATGAAAAAATAAATACAGGAGAAATAAATGAAGAGTCAGAAAGGAGGCCATTCACCGTGCCACTGTGTGGAAACCAGCCATACTTTGGGGCACTGCAGGTGGGAAGCTTTGCAAGCAGCAGAGCTGGCATCTGTGGCATGAATGCCAACATACTCCTGGTGAGCAGTGAAAGAAGAGACTTTTGACAAAGCCGGTGGACAATGGTCATAAACAAGAAGGAGCTGCTGTAGGCGCTGCATAGAAACTGTGATTATTAGATGGGCTATAGGTTCAGAACCCCCCAAATATAAAACCCAATTCAAAAATAGGCATCTGAAATGAACAGACATTTCTCAAACAAAGAAGTAAAAGTAGCAAATAAAAATACAAAAAAAAATGTTCCACATCCCTGGTCATTCGAGAGATGAAGATGAAAACAACACTGAAATTTCACCTCCCTCCAGAAAGAATGGCCGCTATCTTGAAATCAATCAATAATAAATGCTGGTGGGGTTGTGGGGAGAAAGGAACCCTTTCCACTGTTGGTGGAGTGCAGACTGGTGCAACCATTGTGGAAATCAATATGGAGATGCCTCAGACAACTAGAATTCAAAGTCCCATTTGACACAGTTATCCCTCTGCTGGGTATCTTCCCAAAAGAATTAAAAGAATCATACCACAGTGATATATGTGCACCCATGTTTATAGCAACACAGTTTGTGATAGCTAAAACTTGGAAACAGACCAATTGCTCATCAACTGGAGAATGGATAAAGAAGATGTGGGTTTTTAAAAACAAAATGGAGTACTACTCAGCCATAAAGAATGAGAAACTGGAGACATTTGTAGATAAGTGGATGCACATTGAGGCTGTACTCTTAAGTGAAATTAATAAGATACTCATGTAAGTACTGAATAATTTCTCTGGTGTGAAAAACTAAAAGTGTAAATAAGGATCAAAATGCATAATTAATATTGTGTAATAGGAAGAAAAGTCTAAAGAAGTAGGGGAAGTGGGAGGGTAGAGGAAAGTTAAGAAGGGAAAAGAAAAAAAGGTGAGAAAACGAAAAACATGGAAATAAATCTGTATAAATAAGGAAAGGTGGAGGGGGTGAAGGGAGGGGAGGGGAATGGGGAAAAATAAGAACCAAGGTACATCATGTAAAGGTATAGGATACCAATGATGAGTGTAACTGCACTGTATATGTAAATTGTATCAATAAACTTAATGGGAAAAAAAGAAATAATAGAGAGAAAGATGAAGGAAGACTACTTTCCAGTCTGATATAGTATATTATTTATTTTTTAAGTGAAATATCATCTTATCAGCACAGCCTTTTATATCAGAGGTACACAAACAGTAGTTGGCATGGGAGAGGGTCCAGCTGAGCCCCTTAGTGTAAGAGAGCACAAATTGTGAGGCACAAAGACCCACTTTTATCCCCAATTATGTGCACAAGAACTGTGACTTACCTGTTCTGAAATTTAGTTTCAATACCTGTAAAAATGAAAGGACTGGACAAAATGGATCACAAAGTGATCATTAAAGTCCTGTGAGCTCTAACTCTAAAATCCTTTAATAAATGCTTGCTGAATGAGCAAATGAATGAAAGCAGTAATTTTTAAAAATGAAATTAGGAGACATCCCTAAATTTGTTGAACTCTAGTCTCTGCCTATGAAAGAAGGTCTGGAAAAGAGAAAACAGAAGGGGCAGACAATATTAAGACTCCCAGGGTCATTGACTCAAGTGACCTGAGGAAGGTGACTGGTATGGTCTGAGTGTTTGTGTCCCCCAAAGGTCATGTTGAAATCCTAACCCCCAAAGTGATGGTATTAGGAAGTGGCAGTCTGTGGGAAGTGGTTAGGTTACAGAGACAGCACCCTCATTAATTGGATTAATGCTCTAATAATTGAGAACCCAGATCTTTCTTACAACTTCCACCACCTGAGGATATAGTGAGAAGGCATCATCTATCAGGAAGTGAGTCCTCATGTATCAGTCAGTGTTTACTAGAGAAATAAATATAATGCAAGGTATTTAAATATATATAAGAATTTACAAGATTGGCTTGCAATGGCCGCCCACAGTCAGATGTGGAAGAGTGCAGAGGGCCTGTCTGCACACTGGAGACCAAAGGATTCAGTTGAAGGTCTGGAGCTCTCTGCAGTATCCCATGTGAGTTTGTATCAGGAGGCCCATGGTTCTGTGATGGAGGCTGAAGAGTCTATACTGGAAGGCTGAAGGATCTGTGCTGGAAGCTGAAGAGTCTGCGCTGAAAGTCAGGAGATGATGTCCAAGGTGAAGGTGAAGACTGGAGGAAGAAACAGAAGCAGATCTACCCTTCTTCATTTCCCCTTTATACCATCCAGGTGACAAGCTGCCCTAGGGTGGGTCTTTCTCACCCTAGGGTGTGGAATTGCTGAGCCAATTTAGGTTGAGCTTTTTTTTTTTTATTCAAATCAACACAATCAATCAATCATCACATCCCAATAGACATAGAATCTTTGAACTTCCACTTACTAGCTCCACAGTGTGAGAAATAAATGTTTGTTGTTTATAAGTCAGTCATCAGCTTTTGTAACAGCAACCTGAGTGAATCGTTCCAATTTTAGCTTATGTGCCGCTGAAGCGAGCACTAGCCTGAATGAATCAAGACAGCAGTTTTCCTCAGTAAAGGGATAGGCAAACTCATTCTGTCTCCTCAGCACCCTGGTGAGACGTCTGGTGAGAGCAGCACTGAGAGGAGAATGATTCTCTGCCCAGTGAACAAGTCCCCTGACCTTCTCTCCTGTGTGGGAGATGTGCTCACCACACCTTGCTCCTGGAGTTAACCACAGTATGGAGAAAAGCACTGGCTCTCCTAGGTCGGATGTGCAGTTTAACATGTGGTGCTCTTTGTAAGTCTCCCTCAGTATTAGTGAGACTTGAAGTCTGTCCAGTGAAGAAATGTGGACAATGTTGCCAGCACCTCTGGGTGGTTTTGTGGTTTTTCTCCTTTTCTTTGTGTGATAATTTTATGGGTAAATTATTCTTGAAAATTTGTAAATATATCTCTAGGTCCATCTTTGGAGAATACCTATGGTCTTCTCACCACTCCTGGTTGATGGGTGGTTTCACTGCCACATAGGAAGCAAGAATGGCAAGAGTGGGTTTGGCAGGTGAGAGGAGTAACTGAAATTCAAAGTACCATTCAGTGCCTCAGAGAGGACTGGTTGGGCCACTTGACTCCAAAACTAACTAGGGAAAAGAAAATGTCACATCAAAACTTCCTGCTCTGTGGCTATATACAGCAGACATAGAGCACTTTTGAGGTTCCCTTGTCTCAAATCCACTTCCTCATCCCAGAGCTCAGTACATGAAGGCCCCATTAGGGCTCCTTTTTTTTTTTCTCTTATCCAAATGCTGTCCTCCAGTTAGCTCATTCTTTTCTTTTGAATATTGCCTGTTCTTTTCCATTCCTGCCCCTTTGCTCATACTATCCCTCCCTTCTGAAATTTGTATCCTTATCTTAACTGGGTCTCTCAATCCTTAAAGACTAACATTGAGTCTCCCATCTTCCTAATGCCTGTCTACTTCTCACCAACTCACAGAATTGAATCTCTCTAGTGCTTTGTTTCTGTACCTCTTCCTTGGAAACAGCCTCTCATCTGTAGCCACCTCCACTGAAAATATTTGCACCAGGCTTATCAGTCACATCCATTAGGCTCAAACCAGTGATCTCACCCTTGATCTCATTCTTCCCAAAGTTGATCACCTCTTGAGACACTGTTTTTTTTTTTTTTTTTTTTTAAACTGATTGTCAGGGTATGTCTTGGCTTTTCTCTTAGCTCACTAGCTGCTTCATTTCAGACTTTGTTTCTGGGTTGCCTTCCTTTTCCTTTAGAGATGGGATTTTTTGAAAGGTAGCCATGATAAAAAGCAAAAACAGGGAATGAGGACAGCAATCTTCAATCTGATTCCAAGCTTTGAGAAATTATGTGGTGCCCAACAGGACTTTCATCTACTTAGCAAATAACTGAGGTTAGGAATGAAATAAAAATATTTTGCCTTTCAATTTATGCATGTTACTTTTTCAAAAGTTGATAGGATATCAATATTTAGTTGTCTAGATTTAACTACTTAGTGGACCGAATTGTTAAGTGCTGTGTTTCTTTTGGCATAAGGGTTCTGTAACAAAATTACTGAGGCACTAGTGGCACAGTGAATCCAAGATTCATAAATATATGGCAACATCAAAAGGAATACAACACAAACTAAAGTTGGAGCTATGACCTATCTGAAGCTAGTCATTTGTGCAGTGTGAGATACCACATTTCCTTTCAAATTTTTAAATATCCTATGGTGTCCCTGAGAGTTTGTACAGCAACCCCAGGGCACCTTAATAACCAGTTTGGGAACACAGATCTAGGGCAAACGTGTGGATAGAGAACAGAAAAGATCTGAGGAACCCTCTGGGTTACTCTATCCCCTAAGAGGGTAGAAAGATAATCTGGAAAAGATTATGTGGAAAAGAAGCTGAAGTGATGCAGCCAGTGAGGCAGGAAGAAAGACAAAAGTATCAATAAAATTGAGGAAAATCTGCTGTAAGTCATGGCACATGACCACATGGCTTTAAGATGTTGCAGTGTGCAGATGATGTCCACATTTTCATCCCTAGCCCTGACTTCTCTCCTAAATATCAGACTCTATTTTTTCATAGTCTATATTACATCTTTGATTGGTTATTGAATAATCATCTGAAATGTACCTTGTTTAGAAATCAGACTTTGATTTCTCCTTACCAAGATGCCCTTCCTGAAGGTCTCACTATCCTAGTAGAAGGCGCTGTTATTCCCACAACTGATCAGACCAAAGACATAGGAGGCATTTTTGTTTATTCCTCTTTAGGGATCAAAAAAATGTTCCTGTAGGGCCAGAGATTTAGCTCAGTATTTCCGCTGCATGCTTCACAAGTGCAAGGTCCTGAGTTCAATCCCTGGTACCCCCCCAAAAAAAAATCCCAGCCCTTTCTATTTTTTAATTTTGAGACAGAGTCTTACTAAGTTACCTAGATTGGCCTAAATTTATGATCCTCCTGCCTTAACCTCTTAAGTGGCTGGGATTACAGGCATATGCCATTCTGCTTGGCTCCCCTACCATTTTTAGCCTCTTTACCTTACTTTAATTTTTCTTTCCAGTATCTAATACTCAATAAAAGTATATCTTTTTATATATTTATTATATTTTTAAACCTTTTTCCCTTACTAGAATGTATTTATAGAAGGGTACAGCAAAAATTGTGTTTGAATCACCAGTGCCTAATACAGCTCCTGTTCTATGGAATGTTCTCAATAAACATTTGCTCACAAAATCCTATGGTTTATTACTGCACGAATAAAGACCTCGTGGCTGAGTTTCAAGATGAATTTCTAAATTCAAGGTGTAAAATGTCTTTGCGTCTACCAGAGCGTATATTTTTATACCAGATTTGGAAGGTCTACTTGCCATATATTGCCAAAAGCTTCAACAACCATGAAATGATGTAAGTTGTTGATCAATTGTCATGTATTTGGCTGATGTATAAATGGCTTGACAATTTGAAACAAGGCTTTCAACAAATGAGTTAATAGCAGCCAAATTGTTGGATTTAAGTGAGTTTTTGTTATCAAAATGTATTCAATGTTGAAGGAAACTAAATTTCTTGAGTGTCATTATTGTTCTATAAGTCTCAATACCACATCTGTCACTTCTCCATGACTCCTTTACATTCTGACAATTAGAATGATAAAGTCCTGCTCTGAAGGCTTTTAGTTCAGATACTGAAGTGTCATGATAAATATATTTTGGAGTATTACTATTGATACATATAGAATCTTTTCTTGTATTTTATTATTTGTTTATTTTACAACATTTTGTAGCATATCATCTGTTACAATTTCCAATATTGGATCACAATGTTGGCATTCTGTCCAATAGATTTCACCCCTGGCAAGAACCTAATAATATTTTCTGACCTAGTTCTGACACTGGATTGCTCAGATACACATGATCATTTTGTAGAATTTTGACTAGTCAAGTATTTATTTACATTATTGTTTTCTTCGTTTGAATCAAGGTCGTCATTCTGCACTTTTGTGTCTGTCATATCTCTATCTGTCATAAATCTGTTATAATTTCTTTGGCTTTCGTGATCCAAGTCATCGTCAGTAGCTGAGTCACCTAATGACTCACTTTCCACCTCCTTCCCAAAGTTATGAAAGCAAATTTTCATATGACATTGTACTGAATTGGGCTAATTCTACAAGAAAAATAAAAAACATTTAATTAAAAATTATGAATACACAAAAATGTAACACTGTGCATAGTGTGGGTAAAAGTAACTAATTCACACTTTGACACATGTGTATACACCTTGCTGTTTGTGATATCAAGTGGGTGAATTTCCCGAATTCCTGTAGAGTAGCTACTGAGACACACATCTGGCTACTATTATGCTAGAGTGTATATTTTCATTAGAAAAGTGTAGTACAGGCATCTGAGACCCAGTATGGAGAACTGAGGTTACAGATGCCCCATGCCTGTGCAGTGTAGTCACCAGCTTTTGAAGTATAAGAATCATCCATTTTAATTTTGTGTTGCCCTTAATGTTAATACCTCAATTGAATGTGCATGCTTAGTGATTATTGATTTGAATTTAATTGAATCATCCTCAATGCTTCAAACTTTAGAAACTGTGAATTGATCTGGCATATTCCATTCTGCCATTGTTTTAGTTACTTTTCTTGTTGCTGAGACAAAATACCCAACATCAAAAGTTAAAAGAGGGAAGATATTTTTTAGCTCACAGTTTCAGTCCATAGTTGGCTGGTTCCAAGGCATGGTGGCATGGCACAAGTGCATCTCAGAGAAGAAAACAGTTCATAGCAAAGCAGGCATAGCATAGCAAAGTCCAAAGCAACGGCAGCAAGCCTACCTTCTTTCTGTCCCTTTATAGTCCATCCAGGCTACAAGTCTATTGATGCCATATCTAAGGTGGGGCTTCTATTTCCCCATACTTAATCTTAGTATCACACCTTTAATCCACATTCACATACCAGAATCTAGCCACCTTCAAAACTCCCCATTTATGAGCTCGTGCAGCTTTGGGGAAACCCTTAGATACAAGCCATAATAGCCATGTTGTTCCAGAGGAAGGCAGCATGGTGGCCTTCCCTTTACACACAAGAGCTGTTGCTTGAATTACAACCTCACTTGGCTGCTTTATTTTAACCAGAAGCTATTTCACTCTCCTGCCTTCGGTGAGTGTTGACATTCCTGCCTGTCATAGGCCACCTCTGTGTATTTTGGAAGCTTTCTTTCTAAAGGGCTTATGATTAGGCAATGCTCCTGTTTTCTGCACAGCACATACTTCTATTGTTCTCTTGCCTGCTGCTAGTTGCCTGTTTTTATACTGCCAATAAATATGGTACTCAAGTGTATTTGAAAGGATGAAATAAGAAAGGAATGTTTTAAATAATATGATGAAAAACCTCCATATCCTTGCTAAACAGGACAGCATGGATTGGTAAGATGATCTCAGGAAATGACCCTGATTGATTTAGAGGATGGAATCTGTCTACAGCTTATTTTCAAAAGTCAGGTGAGATATTGCCTCCCCGGATTGGCTGCAGGTTGGACCCACCATGGCTGAGAAACAAACTGCCTCCAAATTTAGAAAGGTAAAATAATAAAATTTATTATCTCACCATTTCTTAGGGTTTAAATTTATGAGAGGCTTAGTTGGGTGGTTCGAGCTTAGGTTCTTTCAGAAAGTTTGGAGTCAAGTTTTCCAGGACTGTAGTTATCTTAAAGAGGCTAGAGAATTTGCTTTGAAACTCACTAACATAGCTATTGGCAGAAGAAATGAAATGCTGCCCTGTGAGCCTTTCTGTAGGATACTCACAACATGACTTCCCTTAGTGAGAATGATCTGAAAAAGGACACCCAAGGCAGAAGCTGCAGTCTTTTGTAACAGTCTTCAAAGTGACATACCATTACTTACGCCATATACTATCTGCCATGTAGATGAACCATGGTACCAAGTGGGAGGGAACTAAACAAGTGAATATCAGGATTTAAGGATCTTTGAAAATCATTGTGGAGATTGCCTGTTACATCCAGATCTTGGGAAAATATTAGACAACTCATCTCCTTATGATAGAGTATGTTGCTCAGATGGGGCCTAAGCTCAGGACCTTCTCTCAGTAATGTACGAACGGATGCAAAGGGCCCTAAGGAGGTTAAACTGTATAGCTACAGAAACAGGAATAAACCCTGTGGATTCTGATATCCTATAAAGGTTAACCTAGTTGTAATTTGTACACCACCTAAGGGACCAATAACTAAGTTTCCAGGCTACATCCTCAACTTTCTTGGTTCCAAAGACAAACTGTCCAAGATGTATAAGAGTGTCTAGTGTGGGCATGCTAAGTATTTTGATGTGTACCCAGGTTTGGGAACCATTGTGAGGTCATGTGGATCTTGAAGGAAGGTCATTTAGTCTGTAACTAAAGTGGGGGCCTCACTGTAATGGCTGAATGGATTGGTGAATGTACGCTGGGTCCGTAACTGCAGCTGTCTGGAGGCACGGTAATGAAAGACATCCAATCAGCTTGTTTACTTATTACTATTAATTATTTAAGGACTACTTCTCTACTTGCCTTAGGATTAAAAGAAACAGACAGAACTCCTTAGGATGCAATGGACTAAATCAAGAAGCACAAACACTGTAATTTTATAATTATATCACATTCTTATGTTTTTGTTATTAGTTGTTCATGGAAGGGCTTGAGGGCACAGGGAAGTTTCTGCAGGTTTAAGTTATAGATGAAAAGGTGCCATAAAGCTTTTCCCAAGATGTGAATGCATTATATCATCTTCTTTTCTTTCTTTTTGTTTCATAGCAGTCTGGTTTATACAATAATTTATATGTCATACCGTAATACTGTTTACTCAGAGCTGCAACTCTATGGCCTTTGCTAGATACCATCTCTGCTTTGAAGATTGTTAAACATTGTCTTTGAACATCTCCCTGAGGGATTTCTGACTGTACTAGAGCAATGTGGAAAGCTAAAAGGAATCAATCCCCTACACCCAATTGGAACATCAGAAAGAAAATAAAGAATGAGGCAGGAGAAATTTTTGAAGAAATAATGAACTTTGTACTTTCATGAGTTAATAATGTACACTAAAACACAGGTCTGAGAAGCTGAAAATGCCAAGAAACATAAATACCAAAAACAAACAAACAAACAAACAAACAAAAAAACAAGTACGCAAAGAAATGAAAGCCTCCCTAAAACACACACCTAGGCATAAAATCTATGCATAGTTACTCAGGGCTTCTGGAGTTTCCCCATGAGTTTTAGGATCAGCTTATCAATTTATGGAAAGAATCCAACTGTAATACAGCTGTACTGAATTTATTCATTCTAACAATTTTTATTAAAAGGAAGGATCGGAGATTTAGCTCAGTGGCACTGTGCCTGCCTCACAAGTGCAAGGTCCTGAGTTCGATCCCTGGTACCAATAAATGAATAAAAAAATAAAAAGTGAATTCCCTAGGTTTACCAAATATATAATCACACTATCTAAGAATTGAGATAGTTTTACTTCTTGCTTTCCAATCTGGATGCCTTTTATTCCATTTTCTTGTCTCCATTACAATGTTGACAAGAATAGTATGAGTGGATACCTTTGTCTTGTTCCTGATCTCAGGAGAGCATTCAATCTTTCAATCATTAACTATGCTTGTAACTGTGTTTTTCTTTTTTCTTTTTGGTACTGGGGATTGAACTCAGGACCTTGCACTTGCAAGGCAGGCAGTGGACCCACTGAGCTAAATCTGGCCCCACTACATTTTTCATAGATGCCTTTTATCACTTTGAGGAAATTTCCTTTTATTTCTAGTTTTTTAAGTGTTGTTTTTAATAATCAAAGATTGCTACATTTTTTCAAATGCTTTTTCTATATCTAATGAGATGATCATGTGGTTTTTAGACTTTTTTATCTATTGATATGGTGTACTACATTAATTAGTTTTCATATGTTGAACCAACTTTGAAATTATGGAATAAATTCCATATGGTCATGGTGTACAATCTTTTTAATATGTTGCTCGATTTGGTTTGATACAATTTACTGAAGTTTTTGTGTCTACATACATAACAAACATTGCTCTGTGGTTTTCTTGTGATCTTTATTTGGCTTTAATATCAATATAATGCTGGTCTCATGGAATGAATTGAGAAGTGTTTTCTCTTTTAAAAGAATTTTGAAGAACTTGTATTAATTTTTCATATCAAAGTATTTCCTCATTTCGTTATGATTTCCTCCTTGCTCCATTGATCATTTAAATGTGTGTTGTTTAATTTCTACATATTTGTGATTTCTTCAAATTTTTTTTTGTTATTGAATTCTAGCTCCATTCCATTTTGGTCAGAAAAATAGTTGCATGATTTGAATCCTTTTAAATTTATTGGAACTTGTATAGCTTAGTCTGTGATCTATTCTGGAGTATCTTTCATATAAATTTGACAACATATTCTGCTGTTGTTGAGTAAAGTTCTACAGACTTTTTTTTTTTTGGTACCGGGGATGGAACTCAGGTCTTCGTGCTTGTGAGGCAGGCAGCAGAACCACTGAGTTAAATCCCCAGCCCCAGACATTTATTTAGTTGTTTTTCTGCATAGCTGTACTATCCAATATTGAAAGTAGAGTATTAACATCACCAATTAGTATTGTTGAATTGTCAACTTCTTTCTACTTTCCATTTTTTCTTCTCATTTTGGCATTTTTTAGTCAACTGATTTTCAATAAAGATGTAAAGGCCATCCTGTGGAAATGTCACGCGCACCTCGCCAGCAAGGAGCACGCAACACTCAGGATTCTTCTGAAGCACGCTTTATTGGAGGCTCTTCTGCATTCTTCAAGATGGCGGAAAGACCCCGAGCCGGATGCGAGCCTGCCTTTTATAGCCTCTCGGGTGACGTAGCCCATTTCTATTGGTCAATGCCGGCCTGCGTCATTCTGACGAGCCAAGCGCCCCTTCTGCGCAGGCGTGAACCGCCGTCACCGGCGGACTCGCATCCGGGATTCATGCAGGGCATGAAGAACCCGGAAATAATGGCGCGTGACATGGAAATACTATATTCTCATCAAAAGATGGGATAGAAAATAGAATATCTATGTGGCAAAAATGAAAAAAGAATCCCAATTCATATCTCATACCCCATACAAACATTAACTGATGGATCATAGATAAAAATGTAAAATGTACAAATATAAAACTTCTAGGAAAAATCTTCATGACGTTAGGCAAAGAAGTTTTAGATGCTGCAACCAACTCCTAATCCACAAAAGCTAATACTGATAAACTAGACTATATAAAAATCTTAAGATTTTTTGCTTTCTGAGGAACACTGTTAAGAGAATAAAAGGGAAGGATGCTGGGGTTGGGAATTTAGCTCAGTGGTTCCGCTGCCTGCCTCATAAGCACAAGGTCCCAAGTTTAATTCTGGGTACCAAAAACAAAAACAAAAAACAAAACAAACAACACCAAAAAAAGGGAAGGATGCATACTGGCAGAAAATATTTACAAATTATACTTCTGACAAAGGTCTTCTATCCAGAATATATTTAAAAAAATCTCAATATCCAACAATAAGAATCTGTAAAAAATTGTAGTCAAAATAGCCAAACTGAGCATCTCCAAAATTATACAGATGGCAAGTGAACATATGAAAAGCTGCTATGCATCATTAGTTAACGGGGAAATGCAAATTAGGATGGCAATGAAATGTGTCTACATATCTATTAGTATGACTAGATAAAACACTTTGCCAATACCAGGTGCTGGTGAACATTCAGAACTCATATGCATTGCTGGTGGGAATGCAAAATGGGACTACCACTTTGGAAAATGGTTTGATAGTTTATCACAGCATTGAGCATATACTTATTCCATGACAATCCCATTTCTGAGTATTTGGCCTAGTGAAGTGAAAATTTATGTTTGCAGTAAAACTTATACACAAATGTTATTGCAGCTCTAGCCATAATTATCCCAAACTGGGAATTACCTAGATATCCTTACATAGATGGATAAACAAATCATAGTTTATTAATACAGTGATTTACTTCTCAGCATAAAAGGAACAAACTATTAACTCATACAGTGACGCAGATGTATCTTAAGTACATTTTGCTAAGTGAAAGAAGTAGAACCAACAGTTTACATATGGTACAATCTATTTACATGACAATCGGGTCAAGAAAAAAACTATAGGGAAGGAAAATAAATTGATGGTTTTAGAGTTTTGGCCAGAAAGGGAGGATGTTCTACAATGTGGTGGCATGAAGGAACTTTTGTTGGGCTAAAACTTTTGTGTATCATAAATGTGGTAGCAGTTAGATGACTCTATGTACTTTTCAAAACCCATAGAACAGAACAGTACACCAAATGAATTTTACTATGTGTAATTTAAAAACAAACGGGATGTGGTGGGAACCCAAAATGGACTACAAACAGAAACAGATGAACCTAACTGTATTACAAGTAACATAACCATACTGAAGGGCATGGGGGTGAGGGGAACTGTTCTAAGTGACTTTGGAAAGCAATGTTTTGTTTAAATACTGTAAAGCTGGGGACTAAAAGGACTGTATACAAATACTATACTCTAGTTCGCAAATCTGCCTCTCACAAGAAATGCTGAAATTTTTTAAAATATGAATTTTAGGGTTGAACTAATAAGTATATATTTTGTAGATAATGAGAGCCAGATTTCACTTCTGAAGAGATAAAAAAACAAGGTAGAGGGAAAAGCTAGAATGAACCCTATGGTGCTGGATTAGAATCATAGCTATCAGTGTGAGCTGAAGGGTTTTAATTACAGTTGGACTTCTGTATCTATATCTTTGCCTTCTGCATTTGTGGATTAAATTAACTACAGATAGAAAATATTTGAGAAAATTACTGTCTGATCTGACTATGTTCAGACTTCTTTTCCTTTCATCATTCTCTAAACAACACAACATAATTATTTGCTAGTATTTGCACTGTATAAGTAATCTAGAAGTGGTTTAAAGTATGTGGGAGGGCTGCAAATGTAGCTCAGTGATAGAGTTCTTGCCTAGCATGTGCAAGGCCCTGAGTTCAAACCCAAATACCACAAAGAAGGTGGGAGAAAAGAAAGTATATAGGAAAACATATGCATGTAATGTGATCCAAGCATATGGTAAATACTCAAATTTTAAAGAAAATATTATAGTAAAAGACACAATGCCGTTAATTCCTCTCAAAATAATCCCTCTCACTTTGAACACACTTATCCTATACCTAGTTGTTGTCACTTTCTGATGTAGTTCTGAAAGTCCTCTTTTGTGAAGTGTCTTTAGTTGCACTGTCATGCCTGTCTCAATGTCTTGCGTTAATTTAAAACACTGACCTTTCATGGTCATTTTGACTTTGCAGAAATGACAGGGATGACATGGTGCTAGATCTAGTAAATAAGGTACATGAGAACATATCACAATTTTTTTATAAGCTTGCCTTTTCATTGGATGGCACTCAGTAGCAGCATTCACTGTATTTTTAATCATCTCTTGTAAAGGCATCCAAAAAAGAGGACTTCAAGAATTGGTTCAGAAAGTGGCAAGACCAATAAGATAAGTGCATTTGAAGAGAGGTGGATATTTTGAGGGAGACTAATGTGCATTTAATGAAATAAATTTTTAAAATTTAAACTTTTACTGTATATATATTTAAATTAAATTTATTGGTACATTTTAGGTATACAGTACACTTACATTCATCACTGGGATCTTGTACCTTTTCATGACTAATCTTGTTTCTTATTTTTTCCCCATTCCCCAGCTCTCTTTTCACTACCTCCACCCTTCCCTGTTTACAAAGACTTATTGTTTCCATGTTTTTCCTTTTCTCATATCCTTTCTTTTCCCTCTTTACCTTTCCCCTACCCCTCCCACTTCCTCTCTTTTAGACTTTTTTCCTATTACACAATATCAATTATACATTTTGATCCTTATTTGCACTTTTAGTTTTTCATATCAGAGAAACTATTCGGTATTTACTCACTTGTGTATTATTAATTTCACTGTATAATTTACTATATATTTTGATCACATTGTAGGTTTTTTTCAAATTCTGTATAAGGAACTTAAGCATCTTCAGATTTTGTTATCTATGGAGGTCCTATAAATAATCCTCCAGAGATACCGAGGGGCTACTATATTTATACAGAGAAAATAGATACAGAAATAGAGATCTATGTGCATATATCAGTTGCTACACATACATATATTTCCTAATCCTGTGCACCAAGATGGCCTAGAGTTAGTGACATACATTAGTACCTGGCTCTTGATTTCTAAAATAGACTTCTGCAATAAAAAAAACCAGGGACTTTGGAAAAAGTGATTGATTCCAGGGCTGCAAAAAGGAAAACTCGAGAAAAGTTTGGAGCGTCCTATGACATCAGAAAATAAGGAAGTTTTAAAAAATTAAATATGGGACCTATTGAAAGAGCTTCCAATGGCTAAAGTGGAAGCACTGTGTTTGGCAAAATGAATAACAATAGTATTCAATCATTAACCACAGGATAAAATAAATTTTTTATGAGTCTAGACTGGTGTAAATAAATGCTAGAGTACAAGATCCCAATGATAAATGTAAGTGTATTGTTTGCTTTAAATATACCCATAAACTCAATGGGAAAAACACAAAACAAACAACAAAAAAGAAATGCTAGAATAAATAAACGAGGGAGAGGAGAAAAATATTACCTTCAGAATTCCAATTAATGATTGCAGGAATGAGGGAAATAGAAAATCACCACTAGAATATGACAGTTATAACTGATGCAGGCAAAATATCCACCAAAGGTTACTAAAATTAGCTCCTGAAAGTTTTAGGGGAAACTGAATATTTTCACGGTCTAAAAGTATTACTCTCAAGATATTTATTAACCACAAAGAGAAAAACTAATTTTACAGCAAAGAAACTCAGCAGATATCACCTTAATCAAGTAATCAAGGTTAACATCAACAGTAATTAGACACATTAATATCGCATATCCCTTGATAGGCTGTACTTAGAAGGGCACAGCATCACTTCTAATCTCCAGTATAGTTATGAGATATCACATAAACTCAAATTAGGGATGTTATGCAAAATACTGTTTAGTAGTTTTCAAAAGTGTCAAGGTCGTAAAAGACAAAGAAAAGTGAAGAAGTGTCATAGGCTGGAGATTAAGGAGACACCACGACTAGAAGAAATTTGGGATGCTTGTTTGGATCCTGGAACAGAAAATTTACATTAGTGGAAAAACTGGTAACATGCAAATAGTGTGTTAAATATTCATATTATTGTGAAAATGTCAATTTCTTGTTTTAAATAATTGTACCATTATTATGTAAAAGGTTAACATTAGTGGAACATGGATGAAGAGTATATGGGAATTATTTTTACTATTTTTTATAACACTTCTCTATATCTAAAATAAAAATAATGCACTACAATATCTCTTTATGAGTCAAGATGTAGCAGAGATACAAGCTTGAAAAAAATAACCACATATCAAAAATGTTATCTTTTGGGTTGGGGAAAAAACAAAGAATGCTGGAGAGGAGAGTTGCTGGAATTTGTGAATGGCTGCCTTCCATACCAGAGGTTACTTTAGGTCAAAGGATTATGCTACTGAACAACAAGCATAAATCAACACTGCACTGTATAAATGTTCTTATACAGGTTGGTGCAGTTTGGGACAGTTACATGCAGTTTATCCTGCTCCGGGTCAAAGTTGATTAGCAAATAATTGGCAGAATATATTTTACTAAATTATGCTAGAAGGATGAAAGTGGAAGTTCCTTGTATTAATTGATTAACGATTGATTATTGCTACTTGCAGGAGATGTGGGAGTCTGCAGAAAACTAATGTTGAAAAACAGCACAAGCATTCACATGTAGTTTAGCTAAGTGGGGAAGAATCAAGTGAATTCCAAAGTGAGTCCGTGATGACAGAAGGGAAACACAAAGAAAAAAGAGGTCATTTATTTTATAACTAGAATTAATATTTAGGTATAGAGCAAATATTTATAAAAATCTACTGTGTGCATGGTGCCAAAAAATAATGTGATTTGTATAGAACCGAGTCACTAAGTTTTGTGTCATAAATCACTTCATCTGATCCTCACAGCAATCATGAGAGTACCAAGACATTATTCAGTTTTAACAGCTGGGAAACAGTCTCACAGAGGCAAGCAACTTTGCTAAGGTCACACAATAAATGGTTAGGGCAGGTCTTGAGTGCCAACCTTCCAATTCCTAGCTCCTTTTGAGAATTCAGTTTTAAAAACAAAAACAATCTATCTGTATCTCTCCGTGAAGAGTGACTGAGCATATCAGAGATCTGGATTCATTTACAGTTTGAAATTTTGTTTTAAATGTTCTATACTGGACAAAATCCAAGATATATTTCAAAAGACACATTTTCCCCTTAAATATCTAAATGCATGTCCTTAAGAATAAATTAGATCCATATGCTCCTGATCGATTTGCATTTACTATAATTTATTGAAATGCTGCTTTGAAAGGCACTGAGTATTTGAGCACATTTTGAGTCTTAGTATAAGTATCGAGAGACAATTCTATTGACAGTCTTAAAATCAATGTAAAGTTCTTTGCAGAAGTACAGACTTCTTTCCTCATTTTCAGAAGGTGCCCCTCAAGTGAGTATGGCAGATTTGGACTATATGCTGTTTCTCAGCTTTCTCAGTTTTCAAGTGGAAGGAGAAGAGTTCCAAACAGCAGTGCAGAAGTTGTTTTCCCTTTGTGTGCTCATAGTTCACTGAAGAGGAAGTAAAGACATCACACATCTCTACAGCATATCTAAATGTACAAAACCTAGCCATCTTCCTTCTTTCCATCTATCCATCCATCCATCCATTCAATCATATCAGTGACATTCACTGGAGTCCTACTAAGAACCAGGCATTGTAGAAGGTTCTTAGAAAAAAAAAATGAGTGAAATGCTTTTCCTGTCATGTTTTCTAGAGAATAGTGTGTTATTCTAAGGAAGAATTTACAATTAAGATGGAAAATACTAAAAACAAAAAAGATGGAAATACTATTCATACTTCATTGAAATAGAAGGAAAGGAAGCTCATAACAGTTCAGCAACTTGTCTATGATTCCAGACAATTTCTAACACATAGTAGACACTTGGTTAATATTCAATAAATTGAAATAAGTGAGCACAGGTGTGGTGTTTTCTTTGGATCCACCCAGGCTAGGAAGATAAGAATAGGGTAATGGCAATGACATGGGGTTACCATCACTTAATAACCATCTTAATTTCTATCCTCTCCATCAGATGTATCAGTCAGGGTCTCAGCAGGAAACAGATGATACATTCAAATTACAATGAGTCCAGGAAGGTTTCCTAAAGGAACAATTTACAAAAATGTGGGAAGGGAATAAGGAACAACATTGAGTAGTGCACTAATGGTGCAGCTCTTACTGCTTCAGAGCCCGAAAGGATAGGAGGAAAGAGTGATTACAATAATGCAGAAAGGTGTGTCTCCCAGACACAGTGTCCTTCCACCGAGGAATGCAACTAGCTGTAGATCCTGCAGGGAAGAAGCCAAGGAATAAATATAGTGATCTTATTCTCCTCCTGCCCGCATATATCCTTCCAGGGAAGGGTTCAATGGGATCCTGTGTATATAGAACTGATCTCAAGGCCTGGTACCAGAATCGCTTGCTATGTCTGTTTCCTAGGCTTGGGGTGGGGGTTCAAACAAGATGTTTCCAGCACTTCAAGACCACCCAACACCCAACTAATCTTTCATTCTGAGATGTGTAGTTCTTACTTTCACATAATTGTGCTTTCTGTGTCTTGAGGAGGCAGGACTGACTGAAGGTAAGGTACTGAGCCCCAGAAGCTTGGAAAAAAACTCATGTAAGAGAAGGGTGACATGGAGTGCACTCATAAAGCTTTATTAGAGGGAGCCAGCAGACAGTACCCAGCCATCATGTTCATGACAGCAGAGGTGGAGGAGAAACAGGAACAGGTACTTCTAGGATACCCAGCCAAGGAGCAGGGATTCCGTGAAGAGCATCATAGTTCTCGCACTTTGAAGTACAACTGATTGAACTGTATTGCTGTGGGCCTGAATGGGGCCCGAGGATCTGTGGTTAGGGGACTCTCCCCTCTGTAGGAAGATCGGGGTGGGGATTTCCTAAAACAGACACACTTTCAGAAACACTAACAATATGGCTAGGGGTAGAGTTCGAAGTTACACTATCCTGGTTTGAATCTGGATTCTGTTGCTGTTAGCTATGTGACCTTCGGCAAATCACTCCAACTCTCTCTGTGCCATTGCTCATCAGACACATTGCTCATTTCATCAAGTTAAAGTAAGGAGGATATGAGCTAATCCATATAAAGAATTCATTAATGCTTAGCCCTGAGCAGAAGACAGAACCATAGGCCATTCCACCAAGGTTCCTGAGTGGGCCTTTGCCCTGGATGTAGCCCTTCCTGAATCACATTCAGGACAGTTGGCCAGATTCACCTTCAGAGCTACATTGAAATATGATACCTTGCTAAAGGTAGACCAGCCCATTAACATGGATTCTTGAAGAAACAGGAACTAATTTCAATGATAACATTTTCACACATCGGACCTAACTTGTAGATGAGGAAGGAAGTCCAAAGAATAATTGTACAAGTGGTTTCTCCCAGAGCCAATGCTCCTAAATTCAGGTTTGAGGTAGTATTTGATGATCTTTTCTAACTAGAGAATTTCCTATGATTTTAGCCACACTCTGGCTCAATTTACATCTTCCAAAACAGATCCACTTAGAAAAGGAGAAATAGAGCAGAAATGATCCTTTGCTCTACTCCTGGAGTGGCAGTGTGATATGGTGATTATAGACAAAGAAAGTTGGGTTTGAATTCTCATTCTATTAGTTGTGTAAACTTGAAAGTGTCACATGATGCTTCTGAACATGATATTCTTCTCTGAAAATGAAAACAGTGCCATACACTTTACTTGATTGTTGTGATGATTAATCTTGGGCATGTATATAATTTCCCATCATTTAATTGACTCAAAAATTAGTACCATTTGATGTTTTTTAAGATGATTCTCTTATTGTGCCAACTTTTGTAATATATGTGTGCATATTTTCTAATGATCAACAGAATTGGACCCAAGAAATTTTACATTTTGAGAATCCTTCTTAGGTGAAGAGAACTCTATCTCGGCAATGCCTTTATATATGTTTTGACTTCCTGTTGCTAACCAGAGAATTTATCATTTTGGAGATAAAGCTTTTGATCTTCTAGCCTAAGAAGTGCTGAGAAAAATTCCCTTGGGATAGTCTTTTCAAAGATTTTATATTTGGCCTGGTGTGTGAGCAAATTTTAAATAAAGCCAAGGTACTGGAATTACTGCATTTAAATAATTTATCATGGGAAAACATGGATACTGTGAATTCTAAATAGAAGTATTTTTATTCTGGGACTTACGATAGTTTTGTGGCAAAGAACTAAGAGAAGGAAATGAAAGCTAGTCCAGACCCAATCACAGTTATATTTCCATAAGTCTATTAGAACATTTCCAGAAATAGCCTCTATACTTTTAAGAAACAGAGGAGGAATTGGTTGGAGGTATAGTTCAGTGGTAGAGCATGTGCTTTGCATGCATATTTAAGGCCCTGGTTTCAATCCCCACCATTGAAAAAATAGAGGAGATGACTCCAAGGGTCCTTTTTCTTTTAAGTACACATTTGCAGTACATAATGATTACATTGAATAGAAAGAAAAGACAGCTACAGCCAAACCATCTTTTCTGGCGAACTGTCTCTGGGATTCAGGATGTAGACTGTGGCCCTCTGCCATCTCTCCGGTTCCCATCTCTTCTGCTTCTAAGACTCATCTGTCTGTCTGGATTTGTCTTTGGTGTTATCTTGGAAATCTACCCCTCTCTCCTCAGTGACTCACTAGGAAGGCCCCATTTTTGGCTTGTATTCCCCATCTGTAAGTTAGGAATGATAAAATCTACTTTTAAGAGTTTTTAATCATCATTAAATGCAATAACATGGGTATAGGTCATGACAGGGCCTGTTCTTCAATAATCATTAATTCTTATTCTTCTTGTGTGAATATCTTTGACTTTATAATCTAGGTCAGTGGTGGCAAACCTATGGCACATATGCCATAGCAGGCTGTTAATATCATTGAAAGCTTTAACAATAGAGTCACCATCACTCATGTAGGCTATGTATAATAGACTTGTGTTATGCAGTAAGTGAGCCAGGGGAGATTATTATCACTGTACCCCAGTCTTCTTACCTACAAAATGGGATAATAGTAATTATTTTTGAAGAAATGTGGAGAGCTCTTAACACCAGTGGGAGATAGAACTCCACCCAAGAATGTGATCTGGCTCAATTTCAAAGATTTGCATGCTCCTTTATGGCAGGTATATTCAAATCATACCTCTCTAACTAATGATGCAGTAAAGACAGAGCTCTAGATAGTTTAGGAGCAAAATGTGACCCATTTGTAAATCTAGGTTTTATATTAGGCATGCTTTATTCCATGTAGGGTTTATCATATTACATTTATATGGAATTCTTTTAAATAAGGAAATATTTATGATATTTGATACAAATCACATTAATAGCCAAACAGATTAAATGTAGAACTCTGTTTTTTCTTTTGATAGCTGCACGTATTTTGTAATTTTTGTCTCTTGAAGCAATGAGCTGTGGATATATTTTCTTTGTTGAATGCCACACCGATGGGCTCTTTCTCCCCTCCATCAAAATGTTTGATGTTAATCTTTTTTTGGTTCTTTTGTAACAAATAGCTTTATGAGGACTAAAACTACACATAATTCAAGTGTGCAGTTTTGCAGTTTAACATATCTTCATACCTGTGAAGTCATCACCATAATCAAGATAATGAATATGTCTATCACCTCAACATTTTCTCTTATCCCTTTGTAATCCATCCTTTCCACATCTCTTTGCGTCTTGTACCATCCCCAAGAAACCACTGATCTACTTTCTTTTACGCTAGAGTAGAGTTTATTTTCTGGAGTACTATGTAAATGGGGTCATAACACATATACCCTTTTTTCCGCTGGCTTCTTTCACTCAATGTAATTATTTTGAGATTCTTCCATGTTATGCTTATTGCTTGTATCGATAGTTCATTCCTTTATATTGCTGAGTGGTATTCTATTTAATGAATGTACCAATTTGTCAGTTCATCAGCTGAAGAAAAATTGGGTTGATGTTTGGCTATTATAACTAATGCTGCTTTGAACATTCGCATGTTAACCAACCCATGTCCAAGTGTCCCTCTGTTTTCTCCAAGAAAACTTATGTTAGTAGATGCTCGGTGGCTCTTGTCTGACCTTTGTCAATTTTATTCCTGCCAAGAAAGCCACTTTCTAGGAGCCACGACTGGAAGAATTAGGTTTGGATGTGTCAGTCTAGTGAAGCCAGGAAGGCAGCACAAGAAAGTATGTAAAATAAGCATATTATTACTCACAGGCCTATAAGAGAAGAAGAGTGGCCATGAGAGCTGATAAGAGCCCAGAAAGAATAGAGTGATCAACCAGCAAATAGGAAAGGAAGGGAGAAAGACTCTGGGACTGTGCCTTTTTAAGTTCCATGAGTGCTCTTCCTTAAGCCTTTCTTTTTTAAAAATTAATTTTATTGGTACATTTAAGGTATACAATATAATTACATTGATGATTGGAAGTTTGCACCTTTACATAATCCGTCTTGGTTCTTATTTTTCCCCATCCCCCTGCCCTCCCTTTAACCCCTACACCCCTCCCTATCTACAAAGATTTTTTTCCATTTTTTCTTTTTCTCATATTAATGCCATTCCCTTCTTTCTTTTCCCTTACCCCCCCCCACTTCTCCTTTCCCTTTGCACCGTTTCTTCCTATTTCACATACTTAGGCTTTTCTATGGAGATTGAGACTAGCTACTTAAAGAAAACACACATGGAGAAGGGAGGAGCTATATTATATGATCTTGATGTTGACCATTAGGTTTTATTGTGATCAGCAATTGAGGGATGTATTGGGTTTGGGGTCTGTGAGATAAGGCACAAGTTGGTTATACTGCAAACAATTACACAGGGAGGGGAAGTTTTAACTAGGTCAAAAGTAATGGGTTATCCCTGGGTTTCAAGTAATTTATGTCAGGCCTAAAAATAGATGACAAGGCAGCAACTATATTACATAAATTTGTGACAATATATCTTTTTGATATACTGTTATCTATACTGTTGTATGTGAATTCCTAAAATTTTGTATGTATAGTCTGTTTATGTTTATGAAAGAAATTAGTCTATAGTTTTCTAGTAGTCTCTGAGTTTACCAGGGCTGCCACAACAAAGCATCACAAATTAGGTGGCTTAAGGATCAAAATTAATTATTTTAGAATTCTTGAGCCTTAAAAATCTGATTTCAAGGGGTTTGCAGGGTTGGTTCTGTCTGAGCTTATCAGGAAAGAATAGGTTCGAGGCCTTTCTTCTTAGCTGGTAGATGACATCTCTTCCTTGGGGGTTCACACTGCTTTCCTCTGTAGGAGTCTATGTCCACCCCCCTTCAAATTACAATCAGTCATTTTGAATTAGGACCCACCTTAATGACTTTATTTTAATTTTTTGACCTTTATGAGAATCCTATGAGCCAATAAGGTCACATCCTAAGGTACTGGAGGTTAGGACATAAAAATATGTGCTTTTAGGGTGTGCATTTAATCCATAACAACATTTTTTCCAGTTTTTACTTGGATAATATTAGTCAGAGAATGAGAGAGCATTTTTTTCCAGTTTCTGGAAGATATTATATAGGATTTGTATTTTTTTTTCTTAAATGCTAATAGACCTCACCAGTAAAACCTTTAAAACTGGAGTTTTCTCTGTGAAAAAATTTTAATTTTAAAACATATATGGAGCTACTCAGGGCATCTATTTCTTCAGCAAGTTTTAGAGTTTGTGTCTTTCAAATGATTGTCTATTTTATCTAAGTTGTTCAATTTATTATTCATAATATTTCCTTTTAAAATTTGCTTTCAATATTTTTAATATATGCCTTTAATGTTGTTAGAATCTAGTTATATCTACTTTCTTATTTGTGATAGTGATATTTATCTTTTTTCCTGATCAGTCTGGCTAGAGATTTATTAATTTTATGGATCTTTGCAAATAAGTAGATTATGTCTTTATTTATTACTTTTCCTGCACTTAGAGCTTGGTTTCCTCAGTTTTAATTTCTGAGTATGTCTTCACTTTCATTTAGTTCACATATTTTCTAATTTCATTTTGCATTTCATCTTTGACTCATGAGTTATTTAGAACTGCATTATTTGGTTTCCAAATATTTGGGAAATTTCCATATATCATTCTGTTATTGATTTCTAATTAAATTTCATTGTGGTCAGAAAATGTATTTGGTATGCGTTGAATCATTTTATGATCAACATGACCTGTGTTTCCAAACATAACTTAATTTGTTTGTTTGTTTTTTTGTTACCAGAGATCTAACTTGGGACTTTGCACTTGCAGAGTAGGCGGTGGAACCACTGAGTTAAATCCCCAGACCAGCATAGCTTATTTTGGTAAATATTTTATATGTACTTGAAAAAAATGTGTATTTTGCTATTTTGGGGGTAAAATGTTTTATAATTGCAAATATTGTCCATTTGGTTGTTAATATTGATCAAGTACATTATATTCTTGCTAATTTTCTGTCTTTAAACTCTTAATTATTGAGAGAAGGATTTGATATATTAGACTATAATTATTAATTTTTCTGTTTGTCTTGGCAGTTCTGTCAGTTTTTTTAAAAAAATGCATTCTGAAGCCATATTATTAGTCACATGTTTAGAATTGCTATGCTCCCTTAATGAGTTGACCATTTTGTCATTATGAACTGATCTTTTTTATTGCAGATCATTTCTTTTTGGGTTCTTCTGTTTTTCTATGTTGCAATTTGGATGATTTTTTATTCCCCTGTTTTTAAATTTTCTAATTTTTCTTTTGCAAGGTCCCAATTAGGCATTAATCCTGTCTGTATATTCTCCCATTTTGTATATTTGACTTTTCATTTCTAGAAGTTTTATTTGAGTCTTTTAATATCTTTCATGTATCTACTCTTCTAAGTATATGGGATACAGTTATAAAATCTTTCTGATGTCTTTTTCTACTATTCTAACCACTATGTTCTTCTGTGCCAGTTTGAACTGATGGATTTTTGTCCTCATTTTGGTGCATATTTTTCTGATTGTTAGTGGCAATTTTATATTTGATGCCAGATATTGTGAATTTTACCTGTTTGTGTGCCAGATATTTTTGTATCCTAAAATTATAATTCAGCTTGTTCAAATATGCATTGTTACTTGGAAACTGATTATTTTGAGTCTTGCTTTTAAGATTTGATAATCAGAATCAAAGATGTGCTTTTCCAGGGGCCAATTATTCATCACTTCTTATACAAGACATTTCTGAGTTACTAAGCCAATGCCCAGTGAATCTTGAAGCTTTTTATTCTGGTTGGTAGGATCAGGAGCTATTACCAGCCCTGTGTAAGGGCCTGGGACTGTTGCCACTAAGCCTTTTGAGTGGCTTTTTCACTGGCCTCAGATAGTTTCCTCCCACATAGGCACTGGTCATTGTCCATCTAAATACTGGAGCCCTGGTAAAGATCCTTGGAGTGATCTTTGTGTATAGTTCTCTCTTCTCTGGTACTCTTTCATCAGAACTTTAGCCACCTTGGTCATCCTAGATTGTTGGATTTGTCTCTGTAGTTCAGGAAATCACTAAAGTCTGCATCTTTCCTCCCAAAAGCATGACCTGGAAAATTTCTCATGGGTAAAAGCTGGGGAAATTTTAGAGAGTATCTCCTTTGTTTTCCATTTATCATGGATCACTGTCTTTATTTTTCTGATGTACAGTATCTTGTAAAATGTAACTTCATATAGCTTGTCTGCGTTTTATTTGTGGCAGTGTGTAGGTTAAATTCAGTCCCCATTATTCCATCTTTGTTGGAAGTGGTGGATCTATTAAGAAATTTTTCCCAATCTATCGAGTTTTGTTATTTTTTCTTTTCTTTCAGTGACTATATATTTCCATTTCCTTACTGAGATTCTAGAAGCTCTCAATGGCTATTATTAGTCTTGAAATTTAACCATCATTATGGCCAGTGTTTTCTCTTTTTGCTCTTGAAACCTAGAACTAAATCGACATATGGAATATAATGCTACAAAGATTATTTGACAAAAGGAAAATTAAAAAATAATCTCCCTCTATATTATCTATTGTTGCATAACAATTTACTACAAATTTAGCAGCTTAAAACCATGCAAATTATCTCACAGTTTCTCTGGGTTAGGAATGTGAGCTTGGCTTAGCTGGGTCTTCTGCTTCAGAGTCTCTAATGAGGTTGTCCTAATGGTGTTAGCCAGGGTTAGGACCTTACCTATAGTCTACAATGAAGAAGGATCTACTTCTAAGCCCATGTGTTAATTGGTAGGGTCCATTTTCTCAGGGGCCAATGGACTGAGTTCCTCAAATATTTGCTAGCTGTTTGTAAGAGGTCTTCTTCAGGTGTTTGTCACCTGGTCTTCTTCATCGCATAGTTTACAACATGACAGTTGGTTTTATCAAAGCAAGCAAGGCAAAGAGTCAGTAAACCAGGAGGTAAATACTACATAACATAATAACAGAAGTGAGATCTTGTTACCTTTGTGATATTAAAAAGAGCCGAAAATCAGGACCAGACCAGGACCATAACAAACCTTTATTATGGGGAGAATCTGCCAGGCTGTCTCTGAACAAAGGAGAGAAAGCAATATGGCTGAAACAGGGAGTGCTTCTTATAGGAACTGGGGTGGGGTCAAGTGATGTAGTGGTAAGGGATTGGAGGAGTATGTGACATCAGTAGTTGCTAGGGAGGTAGCAAGCATCAGGTTACTCTTTTGTTGGGAAGAAGAAGGTTGTCTTTTTGGTGGAAGAAGCTGTATTCTAAATGGAAAGCAGGGCATTATGGGAAGGAGAAGGCTCTTGTTTTATGTAGCAACCATTTCAAGGCAAGGAAAATCTAATACTATATTCTATTTGTTAGAATCAGATCCCACTCATACTCAAGGGCAGGGGATTATACAAGGTCAGAAATACCAGAAGGCTGGGATACAGAGGGCCATATGAGAATATATCTGTCACATTCTTCTTTCCTAGAGGGGGATAACACACACAAAAACATGAATATTAAACATCTTCATATATATGTTTCTTTATTTGAACAAATATATTCATAAGTACAGCAAGTCCATTTGGCAGAAAACAAATGACTAGATAGAAAACTTAAGTACTAGAAATACAACTTTAAAAAGTGTTTTTTATGCTGGGGATGTACCTCAGTATTAAAATACTTGCTTAGCATGTACGAGGCCCTGGGTTCAATCACAGTACTGTAAAAAAGAGAAACAAAAGTTTTTGAGAAAAAGTCTTAGGGACTAATTGCCCCAATGTCCCAACTTTAAAAAGAGTCAGTTCTGGGCCATGGATTTAGCTCAATAGTTCCACCACCTGCCTTGCATGCACATGGTCCCAACTTCGATCCCTGGTACAAAAAAAAAAAAAAAAAA
>NW_022900951.1:40610225-40660244 GCF_012274545.1 Fukomys damarensis | reverse complement strand
AAAAAAAAAAAAAAAAAAAAAAAGAGTTCTTATTTAGCCTTTACCTCCTGCCATGTCTTCCCATCAGAATGACAGTTCTTTACATTTGGAAAATAATACTGCCATCAGAAGCTATCTAAACTTATTTAAATTGCTTTAATCCTTATTTTATTTAACACATATTAAGTATTGTTTTGTTTTAGATAATGACTGAAACCATTGTGCACTCAAAAGCAAGGCTTTCAGGGATTCAAAAGTTGTTGAATCATGGAGGTACAGTATCTGAGTATGATGTTAGGAGGACAGGCCTGGTTTGAAGAGGTGGATCACTGGAGACTTGACCTTGGAATGGTATATCTTCTCTGGCTCCTCTCTTTTGTTTCTGTTTCTTGACTGCTGTGCCATGAACAGCTTTCCTCTGCCCAGGCCCTCCCTCCATGCTGTTTCTGCATTGAAGTTAACCAACCATGGCCTGAAATTTCTGAACCTGTGATACAAATAAACCTCTCCTCCTTTAAGTTGTAGGTGTTGGGTATTTTGTCCCAGTGATGATAAAGTGCCTAAGACACTGATTTATAATAGGCTACATACTAGATTTCTGTCGGGAATAAAGTAATGAATGAGATAACGAACAACCTTTTGTTGCATGCCATAGGGTTGCCATCACTGATCTAGGAGTTGTGGATCAATCAACACCTGAAATTTCATAGCAGAAGATTGTTCCTTCATGAACTCTTTCCCTGTAGTCAACACTGCACTGGCCACAGGGATTCTTTATATTCCTAGAGCGCAAGACCATGCTTGGAAAAATATAACTCCTCAGTATACATTTGCCAAATTGAATTGTAGGAATCAGAAGTTTGGAGGTTTAATGTTATATATTTAGCAATGCCTAAAAGAGTCCTGAATAAACTAAAGCCCAGAAGGTATGCTGGCTGCTCTTGACAGCTTTTCATGGACAAGATGATTTGAGACCTCTAAATATGTGTAGCCTTCATACTTGCTTTTGACTTTCTTTTTGCCTGTAGAATGTTCTTATGAATCAATGTAAATAAGTAGTCTCCATGGAAGCAAAATGAACTTTCAGAGATGTGGAAAATACCAAGGTATTCTAGCACTTCTGATGGTGTGTTGTTTTTAGTTGTGGAGTCTCACAAATTTCTTGGCAATCACAAGTGGGTTATTCTTTCACTCTTCATCTATCAGTTTCTTCAGAAATGCACTAGATGACTGAAATCTTGTCCAACTCAGGACTTAGTAAAATTTCTGTTTTTTGAAAACCCCCAATTCTACTTTGTGACTGACCTTCCCATCCTCTGTCAAAGGATCTGACATGTGGGATTTAACTATTACTGTAAGTTCGAACCCCAAGGCTACCTTTCTTAAGTCATTTACATTTTAAGTCTCATCTTGTTTTGTAATAAAATGTTTTAGTAGTAACTTATGCATGAATCAACCATAAGTGGGCACTTATTATGTACCAAGTGTTGAGTCACGAACTAAGGACATAAAACAATGGAAATACAACATCTTCATTGGCAAGTTTATTGTCTGTCATAGTCACCATGTACAGCTGTGTCGGTTCCTTACTAAGAAAGGGAATCTTGAATGAGGTGATTGCTTAGTTCTACTACTTGACAAAAGTGTTTTATGAGCAAGCAGCTGCTCTAGGCTTCATCTCTATTATTAAAGTAGAAGTTCTCAAACAGGTTTATGACTTTTGGAGTTCATGAACTCTTAAAAATGTCATTCAAAATTGTCTGTATATTTTTCCATTTTCTGGGATTGACTGTTTTTGATCTTCAATGCTTTGCAAGCCCCAAAATGTTTAAAATCATTTGAAAATGTTTCTAAGTCATTTCAAGACTTCTGATTTAGGTTAGGCATTAATCATTCATAAACAAACTGTCTGAGAAATAAATAGAAGAAATTGCAGGCAGTAGAAATTGGGTTATGTTAGGTTATGTGGCATTTTTTTCATCCTCTAATGTCACACCAAGTAAATGTCAGTAAGATTTATTAAAAGCTGCCTCTTATCCAAGGTTTATCAAGTAACCTGTAGCTTTGTCTTGGGGAGGAACACATTTGGTAGTGCTTGGTTTTGTATTATAGTGTTAAAAGGGAAGATATTTCTGGATTCAAATTCCATCTCTAGAATCTTTAATTGTAAACTCTGAGACAGCAAACTTAGACTTTCTGTCTCCTTATTTATAAAATGAAATTAATAAGTTTGGTTTTATTATTGAATGGGATAGGGTATGTTAAGTGCTTGCCACAAAGTAAACCCATAGCAAATGGCAATAATTATTATTGTTATTTCTTAAAATGAATTCTAAAAAGAATTCTATGCACGACAATCACAAGTTTGAGCCCAGCCTGGGCAACTTAGAGAGTGAACAATATTTTGTTCAAAATTTAAAAATTAAAAAATAAAAAAGGATGGGGAATGTGGTTCAGTACAGAGGACCTGGACTCAATCCCCAGTCTTGACACAAACAAGGCTAAGGAGAGTGGAAAAATAGGTCAAAGTTATTAAAATATTGAAGAGTATTTATTCTAAAAATTTAATGAGTATTTATAAAAGCAATAAAAGTTTCTTGGGCTTCTCTAATTACTTCACCTCAGCTTCATGATTCTACTCAGGTGGGACAGGCTGTGAGAAGCAGCAGTTCTGAAGCCCTGCAAAAAAATGATGACTATTTGGAGAAGAACTTGGAAAATTTCTTACCTGGATAATGGTCAAAAACAATACCAATCTGGGCTGGGGATTTAGCTCAGTGGTTCCAGTGCCTGCCTCGCAAGCGCAAGGACCGGATCCCTGGTATACACACACACACACACACACACACACACACACACACACACGCAACACAGCAAAACAAAAAACACAAACAATACCAATCTAAGTGGAAACAATCAGGAAAGAACAACATCACAGTTAGACTGAGGTCACACTACTGGTCGGCAAAAGCAATAGAAAAAATCTAGACAGAAATTTATGTTGAAGAACAACCAAAAATGGAATCAAATTATAAATCCATGACAGAAGAAAACTTAAAAAATCCACAAATATTTAGGAATTAAGCAACACATGTCAGTATAAGTCAAAGAGGAAATCATATGGGAAATTTGAAAATACATTTAGCAGAATGAAAACTAAAAGCATACTATTAAAATTGATGGGACGCAGCTAAAGCAGTGCTGAGAGAAATTTATAGTTGAAACACCTATATAGAATAGAGAAGAGATCTCAAATAATCTAACATTTTACCTTAAGAAAATAGAAGAATATAAGTAAACTAAAACAGCAGCAGAAGGAAGGAAATAATAAAGATTAGAACAGAAATTAATGGAACTGAAAACAAAGAAATGAAGAAAATCAATGGAACCAAAAGTTGGTTCATTGAAAAGATCAACAAAATTGACAAATCTTAGCTAGACTGACCAAATTTAAAAAGAAAATGAGGATACATTACCAAACTCAAGAATGAAAGGGGAGAGACCACTATCAAATTACAGAAATTTAAGGGATCACATAGCAACATTATGAACAATCTTATGCCAGAAATGGACAGTTAAGATGAAATAAATACATTCCTAGAAAGTCACAAATTACTAAACTGTCTGAAAAAGAGACAGAAAATATGTAGAGAATCAGAGCTAGTAAATGAATTGGTAAATAAGAATTTTTCCACAAAGTAAAGCCCATGCCCAGATGGGCTTCACAAAGAAATTCTCCCAACCATGGAAAGAAGAAATGATATCAATCCTTCACAACTTTTTCCAGAAAACATGAAAGCAGGTAGCAATTGCCAACTCATTCAATCGGGCCAGTATTACCCTAATAGCAAAATCAGGCAAAACATTACAAAGAAAAAATATGCCTCATAGATACAAACAAAAATATCCTTGACAAAATATTAACAAATTACATCCCGTAATATTTAAAAAGAATTATACACCAAGGCAAATCAAATTTATTTCAGGAATGCAAAGTTAATTTAATATTTTAAAATTAATGTAATGTATCATATTTATAGAATAAAGGACAATAACAATATGATCATCCAAATGGACGTAGAAAAGCACTTGGCAACATTCATCACTCATTGTTGATAAAAACTTAACAAACTAGGACTAAAAGCTCCAAAGATACAGGAAAAATCCCATATCCTATTCTTAGTCTTACATACAACTTAACACAACACTCTGACATCAGATATATTGGGTTTATCCTCACACACTACCTAGCCATTCTCCGGTGGACTAATTCAGTTCAATTCAGTTCATTTCAATTCAGTTCAACAATTCAATTCTGACATTATCTATGGGAGACATCATCAGATTCTACAAGATAAGAACTCGGTACCACAAGATAACACCACCGCTTTTGATGCCAATCACAAGCCTCAGATTGTTCCCCTTGCTTCTGACCAACTGAACATAAACTGGGATTCCCATAACCCTTCCTCACATTCCACTAATTCGTTAGAGTTGCTCACAGAACTCAGGGAAACATTTTACTTACATTTAACTATTTGTTATCAAGTGTGTTACAAAGGTTGCAGATAGACAGATGTTGTTACCTCAAGACAGATGGCCCAAATAAAAAATGGGTAAAAAAGTTGAATAAACATTTCACCAAAAAGATATACTAATGTCCTGTAAGCACATGAAAAACATGTTCAATCCCATTTGTTATAAGGAAAATGGAAATTAAACCAACAATGAGATACCATGTCATACCCAACAGAATGGCTATAATCAGAAAGCCAGGTGATAACAAGTGTTAGGATGTGGAGAAACTGGAACCCTCATATATTTCTGATGAAAATGTAAAATGGCACAGCCAGTTTAGAAAACAGCGTGACATTTTCTTAAAAAGTTAAACATAGTCTGGGGATGTACCTCAGTGGTGCCACACCTGCCTGGCAAGAGTAAGGTCCTGAGTTTAATTTCTAGTACCAGAAAAAAAAGTTAAACATAAATCTACCATATGATTCAGCAGTTTCACTCCTAGATATCTAACCAAAGGACATGAAGACAAATGTCCACAGAAAGACTTGTAATTATGCTTATAGCAGCATTATTCATAGCAGACAAGCCAAATGTCCATCAGTTTTTGAATAGTTAAACAAAATATGGCTTATATATTATATATGATGAAATAATGCTCAGTCACTAAAAGAAATAAAGTGCTGATATAGGCTACAACATTGAGAAATCTAAAAAACACTATGGTAGGTGAAAGGGACCAGTCACAAAAGACCACATACTGTATGATACCATTTATACAAAATGCTCACAGAAGACGAATCTACAGAAACAAACAATAGATTATTGGTTGCCAGGGGCTGGAAGTAGGAATGAGGAAGAATCACAAATGGGCTGTGGGGATCTTTCTTAGGGTACTGGAAATATCTAAAGTTGGATTGTGATAATACTGCACAACTCTGCAGAGTTGCAGCTCTACAAGCAGAAGGATCATTTTTGTACCCTAAAACTGGCAAATTTTATGGTATGTAAATTATACTTCAAAAAATGTTGTATTTGAAAATTGGAAAAAGGTGCAGTTTTTTAGCTCTCCATTTAAAAAGGTGTACTTTTTGGGGAGCTTCATAGATTCTGTTCTATTACCAGCTCTTTGCCAAGATAAAATCAGAGAAAAAGCTTCAAGAATACATGAGGGGAAATCTTTTCCAATAATGTTTGCAGAAATTTACGTGTACAATCATTCATTCATCATGTTAGCACAGAGTCATATGCTATGGTTAATTGTATAAATCTGACAGACTTTTAAATAGTATACACAATTTTATATACAACATTAGGTGTAGTGGTAAACCTGACTAAATTTTGTATTGCAAGCATGTTGCAAGTTGTAGTCACTATAGAAAAATCTTTATTGTCAAAGGTACATATGGACCTAATTTTAGCTGTTCTTCTGGTGAGCTCTCATAGGGCAGGGATGTTGCTAAGAGGCACATGCTTCTAGCTTCCAGGGAAGAAAAATGAAAAAAATACATCCTGAATAAAGATGAACTTTGTGATTTACTTTTCTCCCATCAATTTCTTGAATATATTTTCTGATTCATATTCATTTATACTTGTATTTTCCGGGGCATATTGTAAAATTTTCATTTGAACACATGGTTTCATTCCCCTAGTCTCTAAATAGTATTCTTTTCTCCCCTGCCTGGCTTGCAGGTAAGTATTTTGACTTTCATCCTTCACAGTACCTTCAATTGTATAGTTTTATTTTGGACACAAAATAAATGTGACTACCTCCTGAACGGAATTGGTTGGTTTCTTGACCTGTGTAAAACTTGTACCTTCAGGGGTTATCTAAATATGGATAAACTTTTATATTTTCCAACACTTGATCTTAGCCAAAAAGCCAAGAAGCAATTATATTTTCTTTTGACATATAAATGTTCCCTTTTTTTTCCAACCCATTGCTCTGAGCACAGGGTGAAAATGGTGAAAAGCAAGTTCTGAACATGCTTTTTATTCTTTTCATTTCTGACTTTTTACATAGTTTCCTTCCATCCCTAGGTGTAAGAATGCTGGTAGTTGATGGACTATTTTGCAGAAATGTGGGCATAAGATAAACTTGGATCATCATTGAATTAGTTTGTTCTGGGAATAATTGTGAAAAATAGGGCAACTTGAATTATAATTTACTAAATTTATGCCAATAATCATTGGTAAGTTGTTTAGTTAACAGTTTCTTTTAAATATAATAATTTTTAAGCATCCTTTAAAATCCTTTTCTAAAACAGACCTATACTCTTAGAATTTAATGAACACTGATAAACTCAATTATGGAATCTATGAAAAATTGGAGTTCTCTGAAGAATCTTGTAACATTCAACCATAAATAATTTTATTAGAACCAAGACTCTCTGGAGTAAACTGATACAATTTTGAATGTTGTCAGTAAAAAGTGCCCAACCTATTTGATTTCTGCTTATGGTTTATACTGAGTTGTAACTTATCTACAAATATATCTCATATTTCACTTGAGATGAAATGTGGTTGCATCCATGGTGAATCTTATAAGACACACATTATAAAAAACTTTCTTCCACCTGCAATCAGGTATAATTACTCAGGAAAAAGTCAGAGTTTTTAAATAGAGCTACCTGTACTAATAATATTGTTGAGCATTCAGAATTAGTTTGTTCAGTCTAGTGTGATAATCAATGTGGATAAGTATGGTGAGGGAGGAGATTCCTTCTCGAATCCATTGTTATTTGAAATCCTAGTCAAACATTTGGGAGTTGAAAGGACCCCTTAAGGCTTTTCTTTTAAATTTCTTTTCTCTTAAAAGTGAAAAAGAATATATTTTGTTTTTAATCAAGAGAACACATCCATTTATGCCATCATTTTAAATATTTTATTAGTTGATGCCCTTACTTTCCTTTGCTATACCAAAGTTCATGCAGAAAAAATATGGAAAAAGTCCTGAAATATCTGAGGTTCCTTTAATCAATATTTCCTGGTGATAGATCTGAGTAGGATTTTCACATGGTAAAAATTATCACTGGCTTCAACACAACTACACTACTAGGTAACATGTCTTGTGGTTGCAAATGTTTTCGTTCTGAGGAACTGTAAAATGAGGGTATGATCTAATGAGGCAGTTATTCATCTATCACTTCTTGCTCATCCTCTCCAGCTTACTGCTAAAGACCTGAGTGTTTCCAATTTCAATTCCAACTGTTATAGGAGAAGCTTAATATAAAAAGAATTTAGAGTTAGCCAATGTTATTTTGATGCTGCAGACAAATTCTTAGCAATGTCACAAATAATTCATCAATAAAGCAGGGCTATATTATACAGTTATATTTTAATAGGTTGAGTGAAGGTGAGAATGGTGAAAAGTGACTAAGGGGATAAACGGTTAAGGAGTGATTAAGGTTGCAGATCTCACCTTTAGTAGAAGATTGCCTTGATTTTTTGGGACCTTGCACTTGCGAGTCAGGTGGCAGAACCACTGAGCTAAATCCCCGGTCTGAAGATTGCCTTGATATTATTCAGTCTTCTGTCTCCTCTTTCTGGACTTTTCTATTCCCCCACCACCACATTCCCCTAATCCTTCTGATCTCTTGCATCTCCTCATCTTGTGTTGGTCATTTTCATTTCTAGGGCTCTGACACATTGCCATTGGATAATGCATGTACTGTATTGATCTGTCTTTTCACGAAGGCATTCATTTATTCAGCATCTGTTCTGTGCAAAGTACTAGGGCTCTGTGCTGAGTAGAACAGTTTCTGCGTTTTAAAAAGACTAGCACCGGGACTTCAGAGTTTTGAAGTGTTAAGTGGCTTCTAAGCTGCAAAAACTGCTTGCTATGGTTTGATTTAATGCATACTGGGTTTGGTTTAAATGTTGAAGGTATGCAGATACCTCTGTTCTCCCTCTTTAAATGTCTATCCTCAAAGGAGAGAGGCAGCTTTAAGACCAGAGCCCTTTAGTCTCTATCTAACACATTCATAATAAGTGGAACCTGTGAGCCAAGAATACAACTGAATCATTTGCTGAGGAGTTGAGGCCAGAATGGATCAAATATTAAACTAACTTTAGCACTAAAGGTGTCAGTCATAGTTAGCTGTCACTTGGAATCAGATTCTGATATGGAGATCAGCATTTAGGATGTTTATTAGGAAGTGCTCTTATGATCAGTACCCACAGAAAGGAGGGGACAGAAACATGACTGGTTAGGAGAGGTTGACTGCTGGTCCAAATGAAGCCCTCAGCTGATCTCCTGGGGAACCTTGGTACTGAGATGGCTCTTCAGAGCTGGCCCAAATTGAGGCAATGGAGCCAGGCCTTTATACTCCCTGTATTCAGCCATTGGATGTGGGTTGCCCTGGTTGGACCTTGGGTGAATGGGTGAATTTTATATCAATCAAGGTAAACCCTGAAAGTGGTTGAGAGCTATCAGTGGGCAGCAATCCCAGTAGCTAGGGGAATAAGTTCTTCATTTCTAAAGGAGGATCTGGGCAGCACATCAGTATCCACAACTACATTCAGTCAGTGCTTGAGGTTATGATGACAATTACCTAGATCTAATAAAGCCAGGGAATACCAGTTATGGAAGGAGGGAATGGGATCTCCATTAACCATTTGGAATTGTATTGTCAAAATGTGTACTAAGTAAACTTCAGTCAGTTGATTACATTTCACTTTTCTTACACTTGTTCTGGAATTTTTGTTCACTACACAGCTGGTATGAAAGGAATGAAGTTCCTCCCTACTATCTAAATAAGATCTTACATTAGGTAACAGATTTCAGTAAATGTGTCACCTTTTATAGGAATTCACAATAAAAATCCTTTTAAAAGAGATTTCTCATTGTATTTAAAATGATTCCTACAAGGAATGGCAATGGTGTTTTTACATATATCTAGGGTACCATATGTTCCAATTTGCCTAGGACAGTTCTGATTTATGCCTTTGTTCCAACATAATTATTAATAATACATTTTGCACTCTCAATGTACAGATTGAGTATGTGGTGACCTTAAAAATACCGGATAGAATTTGAATATCCAAACAAATGTTATGTTTCAAACTAATTGAAAGATCAAATATACATTTTTCCAAACATGTTGTCATTGGCTTCAACATGTTTAGAACTATGCTGTTAGGAATGCTTGCAGGATTAGTATATGAAATATTTACAAGGTCCACCTACTTTACTTTAATCTCATCTCACCTCATCCTCCATTTTCCTTTCATTCTCTCATACCAGCTTCCACCATCCCAAGAAGAAATAATCCTGTTTCCCACACCAGAGTCATTCACCATGTACAGTGCACTTGGCTTTGATTAAATTTGTTTCCTAAGCCAAAACTTTCTTCCAAGGATGAGAATATGAGAATTTTGTACTACAGATTATATACAAAATTATGAACCAAAGTAAGTACAGTAAAATCTTGGGTTGAGAGTAACTTGTTCTATGAGTGTTCTGCAAGAGGAGCATACATTTAGAATAATTTTTAACTTGATAAATGAGTGATGTTTTGCAATATGAGTAGTATGTGACACAAAATGTAACATAAGTGTAACTGAGCCAATGGTTATGTGCCCCCCAGCTGTGGGATTGTGGGTGATTGTCTCCCTAAAGCAAGAAGTTATGGAAAAGATCTTGTCAGCAGAGGAGGAGGAGAAAAAAGTGGAGGAATCTCTCACTTCAAATGTGATTATGGAGATGTATAAAATGTGAGAAACTGCAAAATTTTGTACAAAAGCATCATCCAAATAAGGCTGTAGCAGTGCAAGGGATAGCAATGCAGTGTCACATTTCTGCGAATTCCTTAAAAGGAGGCAATAGCAAGTGTCATTGGATAGGTTTCTTGTCAAAGTTGCATGAAAATAAGTTCCACTGAGCCAATAGATAGCAGTGATTTCATTAGTGATAGTAAGAGTCATCCTACACAATAACTTTCTCTCTTGGGTCCCTCACACCAGCCACAAAGGTTTTCAAAGGTTAAGTGCAGGTTTGTTTGTTTTTCTTTACATTTTTTTCATTTGAGTGAGATAAAGTACAAACAAAGAGAATAATAACGGGTGTGTAGAAGGGGACAAAGCAGTGGATCTCATGCAATAGGGAAGAGGACCAAAGGAACAAGGGCAAAGGGTCAGGAGGAGGGAAAAAGGCAAAAGAATAAACATATGCCATATATAGGAGCCTAATAACTCAATGAACATAAGCATTATATGCCATAATATGAGGTAAGATTAACAATAGCAACAAGAATGAAAATTGGGATAGGGAAACTGGAGAAGGAGGGAGGGAGGGGGAAGGGAAGAAGAAGGGGATAAAAAAAAGAAACAAGTTATAGTATGTACATGTAGTCATTGCCCAAGATGATTGTAAACTGCATGTACTGAAAACATGTACTATTAAAATTTAAAATACAACAAATATGTTGTGTTTTATTTATTATTTTGTATTATATTAAAGTACTATAATAATTTTATATGAATATTTTGAAATTGTGGAACAAATCATCTGAGTTTCCTTTATTTATGGTGAAATTCACTTTGACATACAAGTGCTCTGGATTATAAGCATGTTTCTGGAATGTATGCTCACAGACAACTTTCTCTCTCTTATTTCCCACTCTCTCCCCTCCCATAAGACATATCAGATAATATAATCATAGCTGTTGTGGATTAAAGGGATTAATACATAGCACTCTTCTTTCCTATGCCTAAACTCTACCAGATATAGACAGAAGAGTAGGCTGATGAAGATTAAAATGTTAGCTGTCCTGACACTGAGACACATGGTATAGCTATGCAACAACAGTGTTTCAGTAATGATATTATTGTATTATCAATAATGATAACATCTAAAATTTTCCCTGTCACGCCTGTGGATGAACCAGCAAGCTGAAGGCCATCAAGTGACAATGCCAGTCCTTTGGCTGGAAGAGATCGATTGTCCTCCTATTTTAGACCAGTCACTCCCATAATACTAACTTCAGCTTTTGTGATGTCTCTTGATTACTGATGGGCAGAGCAGATTTTGCCAGTGATACATTAATTAGAGTTATTCCAAGATTGCTTCATGGCTAAAAAATTCATTCCCTGTTTTGCCTCCCTAAAATACCAGACTATGATATTTGTCTAATGCCTGTTATCTATGGACATAAACTCCTCTGGGGAAATCTCCCACTAGGTAGTGAATGTTGACACTAATTACTTAGCATAACTTTAGTGGGAAATTCCTGTGTCACACTCTGAAGTTGTCATCTGAACAATTTGGCCTAACATTCATTGGGTTATTCAAATTCTATTTATAAAGTCACCATGTAATCAATCTATATATCTAGGGTGTATAATGTGCTGTTAATAATTATGTTGGATGCAAATTTCTTGCTAAATTTGGGAGTTTGTAATAACAGCAGTCATAGATTCCAAATTGTATTTGAACCATTTTTTCTCCTACAAACATTTGTGAGCTCATTTCCATTTCCCCCTAGCCCTCTATGTCTGTATTATATGCAAATGGTATCTTTCATCTGACATGTCTTCAATGCTATCTTATATATGGACATTTAAAATTATGTGTCACAATGGCGGCAACTGCTACACCTTGCTGTGAAACTGACATCTCTACATTTGCAGATTCTGAGTTGAAGTTATGATTGTCATTTCTGGAAACTGTGCCTCTATGGATCTCCTGAAAACCTAAACTTCCTCAGGACCTGAGGCGTGTGGATTGATCTCGGAAACCTAGACCCGTGATCTGATCATTGTGATGTGATTCAGAATCAAATAGAGGCTACAGGGTTGGAATGACACCTGAGCCTGTGGCCTGTCCATAGTTCCTCCTTGGCCTGGAATCAGCTGAAGGACCATCCTATCTTCAGAAATTCCTGCAGGGGCTGGGGATTTAGCTTAGTTGTGCCGCCATCTGCTTTGCAAGCACAAGGTTCTAAGTTCAATCCTGGGTACCAAAAAAATTTAAAAAAAGAAAAAAGAAATTCCTGCAGGACTAACCGAGGATTCTGTTGGGATTGAATTACAGCTTCTCTCTTCACAGCCTGGAATTCTTCCATTCTTTTCCCTCTCATAATGGCTGATTTAGAGAATACTCCCTCATAAAACTCCTGCGTACTGATCTTCATCTCAGTCTGCTTCCCAGGGAATGAACCCATAAGACCTTTCAGATGCCTTGGCTGCTTGCCTTACTTCCTGGCTAGAGCAACCCAGAGAAGGCTCATATCATCGTTTCTACTGCACAAGAGTCCTAACACCTATATCTCATCTACTAATATTATTGATTATCTCAGCCTTCCCTCAGGCCAATAGCCAGGCTGTAGGCGCAGCTTCAACTGTCATGACTGTGGAAGGAACCATAGCTGCACCAGTGCCTAGCTCTGACCCAGCTGGATGAACAGAGGCCCCACCTTCCTCAGTGGCTTCCCTGAGTATGGAAGAAGATTAAGCTCCATGGGGGAGGACTTTGATGAATGAGAGAGGACATAGAGCTTTTCTGTCTGACTTTTTTGAAAACCTCCCACACAAATGAGAACCAGCAGCCAGCTCAGTAACACACTCCCTGCATATGCTCTCCCTCCTGCATATCTCCCACCTGCCTACGTCCTCCCACCCCTACAGGCCATTCCACCGGCATGCACTTACCCACCTGTGCATGGCCTCACCTGTGCATACACTGTGTATACCGCTGGTGCATGCTCTCCCCCTACATATGCCCCCATACCTGCCTACACTTCCCTGCCTTCCTGCTTTCTCAACTTTGCTTTCCCCCTAATTTTTGCCTCTCTGGGATCATATCCTTCTGAACAAAACCCTGGAACATAAGCTTCCTTCAAAATCTAGGCTAACCCAAGCTAAAACAGAATGTGACTTAGCACACATGACATCAACTGACTTTTAATGAAAGCATTTCATGCTCATTCTACAGTAAAACTTTTCTTTCACAAAAGAAACCATCCTCCCCCTCTCTGCTTTCACAATCCCACTCACAGAGCCATTTCTTTTAATCCAGGAAATTGTACCCACTATTCAGTACCATTATGTTTCCTCTGTCCTACCTGAAATGAAAATAATTATAATTTCTCTAGTAGTGTGAAATGATTGCCCGTCTTATCGCTTTGCCTCATCTAAAGCTTTTAGCATTCATTCATCTAACATGGAAGCAAATTTCTTGGCAAAAATTATATTACTGAACTCCACTATTAAATGGTTGCTCATGGTAAAACTGCTCAAGTACAAAAAATATTTGCAGGTATTGTATTAGGGTAAAAGCATAGATTTTTTTCCATCTGTAAATAGCTGGTATATCAATAAGATGATAAAAGTTTCCTTTCTGCAAAGAGAAAAATTAAAAGGTGGAACAAAGATATTTGAATAATTCATCTTTGAAGTGGCTTTAAACCATGAGAGCATTACTCCAGGATGAACAGAAGGAAGTTGGTAAGAGTGTAACCAACACAGTGAACAAATAGTAGCACAAGATTTCAGCAGTTAAGCACTCATTTCTTTGTTGTTGCTCAGTACTTGCTCCCGTGAGTACTCAACCTTGCACATTACCAAAAAAGAGTTGCACAAATTCTGAGGACCTCTGGACTCTGAGAAAATGGTCATTTCTTTCTCAGCAAAGGTGTGTTTTCACCTGTCTTTTTACTGTCATCCTATTCTGGTTTTGGCATGAGTGCCTAGGTCTGCTTTCACCAAGCCTGTGTAGGCTTGTCAGGGTTGACTAGACAAATCTTATCTAGTGGCTCAAATATCAGAAATCCAGGGGATATTTCTGTAATTTAAGGAGGCTGGATGCCCCTTCCTTTGCCTTTCTCATGTCTTCAGACAATGGGCACCTTTACACTAGATAAGATGTTGGTTGTTACTGGTACTCATGTCATATTTACTCACAGCAATACATCCCTAGTGACATACGATATTTGTGACATTCTTTTCTCAGCCTCCCCACCATTCAATATTATTTTTAGCTTTTAAAATTTGGAATAATGTTAGACTTACAGAAAAGTTGTGAAATCTTTCAAGTATAAGTTTCACCCTATTTCCTCTAATATTAGTGTCTTATGTAAGCATAGTAGAGTTATCTAGAGAAGGAACTTAACTTTGGTACAATGTGATAAACCAAGCAACTGAACTGGCTTCACTTTTACCGGTTTTCCTCCCAAATATGCATGCCCTCAGGATTCCATGTTATATATTGTTGTACCTCCTTTCTCTTCTAGTATGTGATAGTTCTGTGTCTCCTTATCTTTTATGATCATGAAATATCTAAAGAGTTCTTCCCAATATTTTGTAAAATTGATATTCACTAATAAAAAACATTTTAAAAAACTGATATAAATATAAAAGAGTACTAGTCAATTAGTAGAATGTCCTTAATTTGGATTTAAATATTTTTTTCCTGATTAGTTTCAGGTTATGCATTTTTTTTTGCAAGAATAGTACAGAAGATTTTGGTGTCCTCAGTACATCATATTAGGGGAGATGAGGTATATCTTATTAAAGGAAATGTTAACTTTGATTGCTTGATTAAGGTTGTGTCTGCCAAGTTGCTCAACCAAGAAATTGCGATTTTCTCCTGAAATTGATAAATGTATTGAAAGAGATATTTTTAGACTATGCTAAAATCTTATATCTCCTTGAAACTTTCACTCACTGATTTTAGCATACAGGGTGCTTGCCTACAACAATTAGTACTGTGGCATTTCCCATGTGATGATTTTGCATTTCTCTTATGTTCTTCTTTTTTTAACTTGAAATTCTTCACTGAGAGAGAACTGTCTATCCTTACCAGCTTCATTATATATTTAGTTATTTATTTTTGTCAACATGCTCATTGGTGGTTTGTTTTATCTATGAATTGCTATCTAACACTATCATTTTTTTTAAAAATTCCCAAATTGTTCCATCTTTCATCAGTGGGGGCCTCCTTAAGGTTGGCTCCTGTGTCCATTTGACATACTCTGTCCCTTTTTGAACACATTCAAAAAAGATAACAGGGTCATTTTGTAGATTTTTTTCCCTGTCTTGAAATCAAATCTTTCTCCAAGAAGCCCTGTTCCTTTTATTATAGACCGACATTTTAGAAACCAAGATCTGGAGAATAATAGTGCTCATTGGTAGCGGGGTATTGCTACTTCTAGGATCTCAGTAGACAAAGGTATGTGTATGCAAACCTATGCATATATGCACACTTGTTCCTTCAGAACCTCCAACTCCAATCTAACACCCCCAAATTCATGCTAACATTTTCCCTGTTTGTCACTTGAAGAGTGATATGCCTGGCCCTCAGTACCTAAAATGTATTTATTTGTTCTAACCTAGATTTCATATAAAATAATTTCAGAAGTGTCAATGCATATGCTTAGGAGAACCATGTTTACTAGATGGAGTGTGGTATTTATGTGCATTTCTTTTTGTCTTTAGCCTCACAGTATATAGTCAAAATAGTCTTGTGCAATGATACTTAAATTAGGACTTTTCTCCCTTATTTCCTTTGGTGTGGATATGTTGTTCATTTGTAATACAGTTTGGTTAATTAATCACTTGTTTGTATTCCATTTTGGATTGCCCTCACATCTTGGTTTATTTTAGTTATTTATTGGAGTATATGTAAAACATTATCATATTTCTAAGAGTCAAAACCATGTGAAAAAGTACAGAGAAGCATAACTCCCTCCACATCTCTTAAAATCCATTCCCATTCTCCCTTTCTTTCCTCCTTTTGCTGATCATTCCCATCTTTTGCACAAATGAGCAGATATATGTATATTTCCTTATATATATTCCCCTCTTGTAACGACTACAGCATATTGTAAATACTATTTTTTTGCTAAGGACCTGAATGATATATTTATTTATTTATTTCCTCATTGAGTTTATTGGTACATTTTAGGTATACAGTACAGTTACATTCATCATTGGGATCTTGTACCTTTACATGACAGGTATTGGTTCTCATTTTTGCCCCTTACCCCTGCCCTCCCTTCACCCCCTCCTCCCTTCCCTATTTACAAATAACTTTATTTCCACTTTTTTCCTTTTCTCATATTTTTTCTTTTCCCTTATTTCCTTTCCCCTACCCTTCCCACTTCCCCTACACCTTTAGCCCTTTTCTTCCTATGTCATATTGTCAATTATACCATTAGGATATTATGTACCATTATGACATTCAGGTAATCTAAGGTCAATTAGCTTTTTCTCCTTCATTTTCAGTATTTTAACCTTTATGTCTTTTTATAATTATATTTTGTTGAGCAGGACTTTCAGAAAAATATTCACTAGTACTTCGTCTTATTTCTAAATTTTGGATGTTACATTTCTCAGTATCTCTTTTGCTGAAAATTTTGTTAAAAGTGGTGTTTATTATAGTTCTCAAAGCTCTGCACTTTAAAAATTACCAATAAATACTGGATTTGATAAAAAATCTGTATGAGCTAATTTAGAGTGAAAATATCAACATGAAAAATAGCTATACCATATTCATCTCTTTATGGGCATATTGCTGTTTCTAAGATTCAACAATTATGAATTTTACTGCTATAAGAATGGGTACACATACATCACTGTGGTATGATGTTTTTAACTCTATTGATACCCAAAAGGAGAATAGCTGGGTCAAATGTGATTTCTGTTTTTAGCTTTTTAAGGAATCTCCATGCTTATTTCCATAGTGGTTATACTCCCTTCAACAAGGAAAGATTCCTCTCTCCTCACAACCTCACCAGCATTTGTAATTGGTTGATTTCTTGATAGTAGCTATTCTTTCTGGGGCCAAATGGAATCATAATGTTGTTTTAATTTGCATTTCTTCAATGGCCAGTATTGTTGAACATTTTTCATGTGTTTAGCAGTTGTATTTCAAGTTCATACAGAATTTAGGCTAGTGGGTTTTTTCCCCCCAAATAACTGTACAGCACATGCTTGTGTGAATATACCAGAGTTCATTCAAACACTCTCCTTTGTATGGGTATTTAGGTTGTTTCCCAAATTTCAGAAGCAGTGTAGCAACAAATTAGCTAGTGTATATGTTTTGCTTTTGTTTTTATTTTGAGACAGGGTCTCACTATATAGTTCAGGCTCGCATTGAACTCACTACGAAGCCCAAAATGCCCTCGAACTCATGGTAAGCCTCTTCCTGCCTCAGTCTCTTGAGTTCTGGGGTTACAGGTGTGCACCACCATGCCCAGGACCTAGTGCATATATACGCTTGTATTGGTGGAGGTATAATTTCAGAATAGATTGCTAGTACTGGAATCACTAGATGAAAAGGTAAGTGCAAAAGTAGTTCAGTTAGGGGCCAGGGATGTAGCTCTGTGATGCTACTGCCTGCCTCACAAGCTCAAGGTCCCGAGTTTGATCCTTGGTACAAAAAAGAAAATCTAGTTCAGTTAGGTGTTGTTAAATTTCTCTTCATAAAGATTGCAGTATTTTTGCATTCTCACCAACAGTGTGTGAGAGTGCCTGCATTTTCATAGTTGTGTCGTCATAGTTTTAAAGTTTTGTCAGACTGATAGGTAAGAAATAGTATCTCAATGTTGTTTAATTTATATTTCTCTAATTATGAATGACTTTTGATATTTTTCTATGTTTGAGAGTCATATATAGTTATAGTTATCTATTATCCATGCCTTTTCACATTTTCTATTGTGCTTGCCTCCATTTTTTAAATTAAAAATTTTACATTTATTTTTAGAATTTTTTATTTGACAGTAATTTTGAATATTATTAATTCAGAATGCATTTAAAATGTAATTCATTTTGATTTTTATATTAAAATATGATCCCTTGTAATATATATTATAAATATTTCTTTCAGTTTGTCAAAGGTCTTTTGCTTTTATTTACAGACTTTTTGACATAAAAAAGTATTTTAATGAATATAGTAAAAAATTTTTTTTTTGGCTACTGACTCTTCATTTTGAGTCATAGTTGAAAGATTTTCCCTACACCAAAGTTAAGGGAGCATGTTTTTAAAAAGTATTTACATAGTTTCATTATTTTATTTTTATTTTAATGTAATACAAGTAGATATTGAAGAAAATATGAAAGTTCTATGAGAAAATATTTTTTGTAACAAAAATAATTAGACAATAATGATAAATACACTGGGTATCATGCTATTAAAAATATATTTTCAATTGCTAATCTCTCATCTCATTTCCTTTTATCTCACTTCCTATTATACCTTTTTTGCATAAAAATTTTTAATTATTAACAAAGTATCTCGCACTCAATATAATTTTGAACAATTTCTTCCTCTTTCAAAATACCTATTATATATTTTGGTCTTTATGCTTTCCGTTTCTCACACCAGAGAGACAATGTAACATTAGCACATGTGTGTTTGATTTATTTCACTTAAGAGTATGTTCTCAAGGTGCATCCATTTACCTAGAAATGTCTCAAGCTTATCCTTCTTTATGGCTGAATAGTATTATAGTGTATATTAAAAAACACATCTTTTCTATCCATTCATTATTATTCATAAATGAATGAATTTATCCATTCATTGGTGAGCATTTTTGTTGTTTCCAAGATTTAGCTATTACAAACTATTCCACTATAAATATATAATTCTTTTAGGAAGGTACTCAAAAGGGGGATAACTGGGTCAAATGGGGTCTCTAGTTGTTTGAGGACTCTTCACATTGATTTCCACAGCAGTTGCACCAGCCTACACTTGCACCAACAGTGGATAAGTTTTCCTTTTTCGTTGCAGCCCCACCAGCATTTCTTGTTGATCGATTTCTTGATAATAGACATTCTTCCTGGAGTGAGATGGAATCTCAGTGTTTTAATTTGCATTTCTTGAATGACCAGTGATGTAGAACATTTTTTCATTTATTTATTTACCATTTTTACTTCTTCTGAGAAGTGTATATTCATCTCAGATGACCGCTTTTGGATTGGGTCTTTAAATTTGGGGGGGATGATTTTTTTCAATTCTTTATATATTCTTGTTTCCCCCCTCTGGGTTGTTTTTCACTATGCAAGAGTTTTTTTTTTTTTTTTTTTGGTACCAGGGATTGAACTCGGGTCCTTGTGCTTGCAAGTTAGGTCACCAAACCGCTGAGCTAAATCCTTGGCCCCGCAAGAGCTTTTAAATAAGGTCCCAGTTGCTGATTATAGATTTGTTCATGAAGTCTGCCTACTCCTGTGTCCTCAAGCATTCTGCTTATTCTCTCTTCCATCAGATTTAGTATTTCTGTTTTAATATTTTATCTTTGAACCATTTTTATTTTAGTTTAGTGCAAGGTGAGAGATATGGTTCTAGTTTTAATCTTCAGCATGTGGAAAGCTAGTTTTCCCAGCATCATTTATTAAAGAGGCTATCTTTTTTCCAGCAAAGGTGTTTGGTTCCTTGGTCAAAGATAAGTTAGCTGAGTGGTACCTGCTTTGATCTCCTTTTTTAGATTACTGAGTTTTAAATGTAAAGGTATTTTACTTTCGTCATTTGATTAATTTTTAAGTTATTTGATTTTTCTTGATGCTGTTATGAAAGGTGTTGTTTCACTAATTTCTCTCTCAGTGAGTTTGTTTTCTGTGTACAGGAATGCTATTGTTTTTTGAGTGGTCACTTTGTATCCAGCTATGTTACTAAATTTGGTTATTAATCCTAGGAGGCTTTTGGTGGGGTTTTGGGGGTCTTCTATGTAGAGTATCGTATCATCTGGAAAAATGATAATTTAACTTTTCCCTTTCCTATCCTTATTTCTTTTATTTCTTTCTCTAGTCTAATTGTTCTGGCTAATGTTTCCAGTCTTATATTGAATAGGAGTGGTGATAGTGGACATCTTTGTTTTATTCCTGATTTTAGATTGAAGGTTTTCAGCTTTTGACCATTTAATATGAGGTTGGCTGTTGGTTTGTCATAGATAGCTTTTATTGTATTGAGATAAAGTCCATCTATTCCATTTGGTTTTGGAGTTTTCTTTGTTGGTAAGTTTTTTATTACATTTTCAATTTCATTGACTAAGATTGTGTTATTTAGAATTTTTACATCTTCTTGATTCAGTTTTGGTAGTTCATATGTATCTAGGTATCTTTCCATTTCTTCTGTAGTTTCCATCTTATTAGAGTACAAGTTGTCAAAGTAGGTATTGATGATTTTTCTGGATTTCTACAAGATCCTTTGTGATCTCACTCTTTTCATTCCTAATTGCATGAATTTGAGTTTTTCCTTTTTTTTTAAAGGTTGGCTAAGGGTTTATCAATATTATTTCATCTTTCAAAGAACCAACTCATCGATTCTTCATATTGTTTTCTTAGCCTCAATTGCGTTAATTTCTGCTCTGACCTTTATAATTCCTCCCTTGTATAAGATTTGAACTTGACTTATTCTTCTTTATTTAGATGTTTGAGGTTCAACATTGGGTTGTTTATTTGAGCTCATCCTGTTTTTCTGATGTGAGAATTTACCACTATAAGTTTCTCTCTTAGGGCTGTTTTCATTGCATCCCATGAGTTCTGGTATATTATCAGCATTATCATTTAATTGTATGTATTGTTTAATTTCTTCTTTAAATTCATATATAACTCATTGATTGTTCAGGAGGGTGTTATTTAATTTCCATATGTTTATGAAGTTTCTGTGGTTCCTTTTTCCATTGATTTCCAATTTTAGTACACTATGATCAGAAAATATGCATAGGATAATTCCAATTATTTTGCATTTACACAAGCATGTTCTAAAATGAGAACCAAGATTTGTCATGTAAAGGTACAAGATCCCAATGATGAATGTAACTGTACTGTATACCTAAAATGTACCAGTAAACTCAATGAGAAAAAAAAAGCATGTTTTATGGGCTAGTATGTGGTCTATTTTGGAGAACATCCCATGTTCAGCTGAGAAGAATGTGTATTCTTGTGTTGCATGGTGGAATGCTCTGTAGACATCCAATAAGTCCATTTGTTCACAGGTTTGGTTCAGTTCTGATATTTCTTTGTTGATTTTTTTTTGTCTAGTTGATCTGTCTACTTGTAACAGTAAGTTATTGTGGCACCTCATTGCAATTGTATTAGTGCTTATTTGACTTTTCATGTCCATTAATATTTGGTTTAAATAGTTGGATGCACTGGTACTTGGTGCATATGTATTTATGATTGTTATCTCTTCCTCTTGGATTGTTCATTTAACAAGGATGTAGTGACCTTCTTTGTCTCTCTTAATCTGTCTTAGTTTAAAATCCACTTTGTCTGCAAATAGAATAGCTATCCCTGCTTTTTTCCAGGTTCCTTTTGCATGGAGTGTTGTTTTGATCCTTTGACTTTCAGTCTGTGAATTTCTTTTTAAGTTAAATATGTTTCTTGTATGCAGTACACTGTTGAATCTTGTTTCTTGATCCATTGTGCCAATCTGTTTCTTTTGATTGGTAAGTTGAAACCATTTATATTGATGGTTATAACTGCAATGTATTGGCTTATCCTTGTCATAGTACTTTGTTGTTATTGGTTCTGTCTTTTCCCTCTATTGATTTGCTTGCTCTCTCTGGTGGCTTCTTTCTGTTGGTGTTTTTGGAATTGTTGTCTTCATTATCTCTTTCTAAATTTTCCTTCTGGGAATTTTGTAGAGTTGGTTTCATGGTCATGAATTTCTTCAGTTATTCTTTGTTATGGAAGTTTCTTATTTTTCAATTTAATTTTAAAGATAGTTTTTCAGGGTACATCAATCTGGGTTGGAGGTTGTTTTCTTTCAGAATCTGAAATACTTCATTACAAGTTCTCCTTGACTTAAGGGTTTGTGTTGAGAAGTCTGCTGTGATCCTGATGGGATTTCCTTTATAAGTGATTTGTTTCTTTGCTCTAACAGATTTTAATACTCTGTCCTTGTGCTGGATTTCTGGGATCTTGATAATTCTATGCCTTGGTGTAGATTTATTTTGATTATGGGTAATTGCAGTTCTATATGTGTCATTTATTTGTGTGTGAAATTCTTTTTATGTTTGGGAAGTTTTCTGCTTTTACTTCTTTGAATAGGCTTTTTAGGGCATTTACATCTCCAGCCTTCTCATTGACTCCAATCAACCTCATATTGTTTTTCTTGGCACCACTGAAGCTGTTGGATTGGTTTTTCATGGTCCATTGCCATTTTTAAGATGACTTTCTTTTCTTGGTCATTAACTGCAATCCTGTCTTCTGTATCAGAAATTCTTTCCTCATCTTTGTTCAGTCAATTGCATACACTTTCAAAGGAATTTTTAATCTCCTGGATGACTGAATCTGTTTCATAGATTCTACTTTTTCCCTATGTTGAACATTCATAGTTTTCACCATTTTCCTAAGCTCTATTTTTTTTCTGTGTTTAATCTACATTCAATGAGCAAGTCCTTCATTTTGATCATTTCTTTTTTTTTTTACCTGAGAGGTTATTTTCTCTATAAATTCATGCATCATTTTTTTTCTGCTGTTATCATTTCAGAAAATTCAGTTGGGTAACTTCCAATTTTCTCTGTTTTGTTGTCCCTTGGACTTGTCCTAGGTGGACTGGAAGTCTAAAATTGCATTTTCCTTCTGTGTCTAATCATTTTCTATTTGGGGGGTTTTATTTTGTTTTATGTGTTGATGTTTGTAAATTTCTTATGGCAGATAGCTTTATCACTAGTATTGAGGCTTTCCTGGGGAATGCATGTTCTTCAGAGATATCTTCTGGGCACATGTGGTTTTTGTCTTTGTGTCTGTCCTAAGATCTTACCTTCCAAATTTATTAAGGACCAAAAGTTGCTATTCAATTGGCTCAGCACCTATTCCTTTGGTACTGGACTATGATGATGGTTATAACCCAAGACAATCATAGTGTTGTCATAAAAGGGACAACAACTGATCACAACAGGTATGACATCCTGGCTTAAACAGTACAATTAGCAATTATCAATAGAATCAAGCACAGGTTATAAACTGACAATTTGTGATAACTATTAATTTGGTACCTTTAACCATAGGAGCAAGATCTACAGTTATATAATACAATCTAACATAAACAGTCACTTATATGCAATGAATTCCTTCTTAGTGGAGTGATTTTACCCTTGGGGAGGGGTATATAAGAGGGATAAGGACAAAACAGAGAGATAAATGAAGAGAGATGTAGTTGAAGCAAGACTGGAGGACAATAAATGATCACTTAAGCTTTGGGAAACTGGAAAAGACAGCAGGGCAGAAACCAGGAAGGATAAAGCAAAAGAATGTGAACCAGAAAGACAAGAGATGATTTTCATTCACATGAAAATATCATAAACTCAAGAGAGACATTCGAGGAAAGAGAGAGAGAAGATGAATAGAACAAGATAAAAATGAAGGTGAAAACCTAACAACAACAACACATACAACCAGACAGAAAAAGGAAACAAATTCAATGAAGAAAAAAAAATTCCACTGGTGTCCCAGTTCTGTGGTAATGCCCAAGGTAAATAGTGTCCTAAACCTGTGCTGTGTACCCCCACCAAATCTTCAGTAGGATTAGTGTTGGGTTCAGGGTTGATATTGTGGGAGCTGGAGCCAGTCTTCAGCTAGCAGCTTTTTGGATGTGCCTGTCTGGCCCACCCAAGCCTCTTTACCATGGGTTGCTGTGGCGCCCTCAGGCAGGGCTGTCTTGGTCTCCTCCCAGTCCCATGTACAGTTGGCTTCACTTTGTCTTTAGGCAATGTCTTTTGTTTCACCCACACTGGAACTTCTTCATCCTGTTCTGCCACTTGTCACAGGGAAGGGAATGGGGTGGGGGTGCTGTTCCCACTTCTAATACAGCCCAAGGCTGCTAGGTTCTGCTTCAATCTCCTCTCAAGTGGGTTAAATGCCAATCCAAGTCTGTTTAAATCCTGCACATGTATCTATGTCTTTCTCTCAAGCTACTGGTCACCACTCCTTTCCTCACCTCCACTGTGCTGCAGTCCCTAACTTTGTGGTCACTAGGTGTTCCTGTTAGCTGTGAGGGCCCATGAGAGGAAAGATCTATGCAAATAGTTGGTGTGTGTAAGAATACGTGTAAGAGAGTCCTTAAGGGTGTGTGTTTATGTCTGTGTGTGTGTGTGTGTGTGTGTGTCAGAGAGAGAGAGAGAGAGAGAGAGAGAGAGAGAGGGGGGGGGGGGGGGGGAGAGAGAGAGAGAGAGAGAGAGAGAGAGAGAGAGAGAGAGGCTGGCAGTCTGTCTGTAGGGGAGGGAGCCAGATTATTTCTGATCACTCGCCTCTGTTTGCCAGTGAAATTTCTGCCAGGCTAAAGCATCCTTTGTGTGGAGGAAGGCAAAAGAGGCAAGAAGCCTTTCCCCCCAAATCTATCCTGTGTGGCTTGGATTAGCTGCACTTTTTCATTCCATCAGTTTCTTGTGGACTTCCCAGTAAGGCAATTCTTGTTCAGTGCTTCCCGCACTACTGGTAGCCCTGTGGACTCATGTGCTGTTTTATGAAGTCCTGTGCCAATGTTTTATTTGATCTGCTTGTCTATTATTTCAGATTTATTTTGGCATCAGGATGTATGTCCCTCCATTTCTTCCAGTTACCTGTGTTTTTAGTTGATTTCTGTCTGAGTAGGTCCAAATGATTCCCCTCCATTCAGCCGTGTTAGATCCCCCTGGTTTCACTTTTATATTTAGGTTGTTGATCTGTTGGAGTTTATTATTGTAGATGGTATTTATAGTATCAGAAATGGATCTACTTTTATTTTTTTCAAAATAGCTACCTTGTTGGTTTAGCACCATTTGTTTCAAAATTTGTCTTTAAAATTTGTACTAAATTTCCACATATAATTGGGTCTATTTGTGTATAGAAAAATCTGTTCTAACTGGCTTATCTAGTCACATGCCAGTAATGCTTTGTTTAATTATAGACGGTTTTGTTCTATCAACTGTAACCATTAATTGTGATTGTCAGTTTAACTGGATTAAGAGCCACCTAGCAGATTAGTAAAGTACACTTCTGGATGTGTCTGGGTGTGTCATGGGGGGGTAATCTTTGGGACATTGTGTGGTTCCTAGCCCTTTCTTCTCTTGTACTCTTTCAACTGGCTCTACTTCCCTGGCCATTATGAAGTGAGCAGTTTTGTTCCACCATGCTTTTCCATGATGATCTTTCTGCTTTGGAGCCAGCCAATCATGAACTGAACACTCAGACCGTGAACCAAAAATAAACCTCTCTTCCTTTAAATTGCGGGTGTTAGATATTTTGTAGCAGTAACAAAAACACTAATGCATCAAATGGCAGAGTTAGTCCCTCCCTTTAGCTTCCCCCCACACTGTTTACCTAACTATTCTTGGAAGTTCCCCCCCCCAAATAAACCAGTATCAACTTATCAAATTCCACAAAGTAACTTATTTATTTTGGGATTGTATTGAATCTCTAAATTAGCTTGGGGAGTAATGTCTATTATATTGTGGAGCATATTCAAAAGTAAATGGGTATCATCCCATTTCTTTTTTTTTAAGTTTTTTTTAATTGAGTTTATTTGTACAATCTAGGTATACAATACAGTTACATTCATCATTGGGATTCTGTACCTTTACATAATAGGTCTTGATTCTCATTTTTCCCCTTGTCCCTGCCCTCCCTTCACCCCTTCCTCCCCTCCCCATTTACATTTCCATTTTTTTCAGTTTCTCATATTTTTTCCTCTCCCTTATTACCTTTCCCCCACCCTTCCCATTTTCCCTATACCTTTAGCCCTTTACTTCCTATTTCACATTATTAATTACCTCATTAGGATCCTGTGTACTATTATAGTTTTTCACACCAGAGAAACTATTCGGTGTTTCAGTTAAAGAAATCTCTGTATGAACATTAAAAATAGGGAATCCTAAAATAAAACTAAAAAGGAAAGTACAAGAGTAAAGGCAATGATGTAGCATTAAAATAATCCTTAATTCTGGGGATGAAAATGGTCCCTGAACATATTTAAATTGTTTCTTGCTCTTATAGTCTTATCTTATTCTTTTTTTCATTATTTAGAGAATACTTTATTAGTTTCTGTAATCAAACCCACGTAGATATGACCTTACATATTCAATACAGTGCTTTATCCCTGTACACATGGAAAAAAATAAAAATAAAAATAAATTAACATTTCTAGACCAATATGGCTGTCCATTTCTGTACAATGCCAACTCAACACAGTAAATTGTATCATCCCATTTCTTTAAGTGTACTTTTTTGGTCATTCAAGAGCGTTTAAAATTTTTCTTTCTATAGAATTTGCAAGTCTCATGTAGAATTTATTCAAAAATATTTAAAGTTTTTTCAATTTTGTAAATACAGCTTTGTTTTACATTATATTTGGAGTCTAATATATGCAGAATTCATTAAAAATGTACATACATTTCAGGAAAATAAAAACAGTATGTTTTTTCAACAGATTGTGTTAACCTCATATGGAGAATCCTAGAGGATGTGGTATATTGCAGAAAACCCACACAATGCCAGCCCTTAGAGAAGAAATTGAAAATGCATGTGCAACAATGTCAATAACCAAGGTTACCCAGGTAGTAGTTTGCTGTACTAATAAATGTCTGGAAGCTAGTGGCCACCACACTTAGCATCTCTCGTAACTGTAATGACCAAAGGTAATGTATTAATCTCATGATATCTCAATAAATTTAGTATTAAAATATTTATAGAAGTTTTTCTTTTTCTGAAATGTGTATATGTTTCTACTGGACTCTGTAAATATTTTTTCCAATTTTTATTATAGGTTTTTAGTATATAATAATTACATTCCTCACGGGGAGTTGGTATATTTACATAAAACATCTTCATTCTTTTTCCCCCTCCCAAACTCCTCCCTCCATCTCTCAGTCTCTGTCCCATTTGCAAAAGTTCTATCTCCCTACTTCCCATTATCTATCTTTTATTTTGCTCTTTATTTATATCTTGAATTTCTTATATAAGAAAAGCATGATATCCAAGCTTGTGTGTCTGCATTATTTCACTTAATATTATTGTCTAACTGTGCATCCATTTTCATATAAATAACTTGAGTTTATTCTTTGTGGCAAAGTAGTACTCCATTGTGTATAAATACCACATTTTCTTTATCCAATCATCTGTCAATGAACATAGGCTACTTCCAAGATTTTGCATTTATGAATTGTGCTGCTATAAACATGGATGTGCATGTATCACTGTAATATGATGTCTTTAACTGTTTTGAAAAGATACCTAGAAGGGGAATAGCTGGGTCAAATGGAATTTCTAGCTTTAGTCCTTTGAGGAACCCCCATACCAATCTTCATATTGATTGTACAAGTTTATGGTCCCACCAGCACTGCAGAAGATTGTTTTTTCCCTGAAGCTTCTCCAGCATTTGTTATTTGATTTTTTGATGATAGCTATTCTTTCTAGTATCCCTGTGTTGTTTTAATTTTCATTTTTCTAATGATCAGAAATGTTGCATATTTTTGTATATATTTATTTATCATTTGTACTTCCTCTTCTGAGAAGCAGCATGTTATACTTTTAAAGTTTTATTCACCTATAATGACATACAGTTAACTTAAACTATTTAAAGTTTACCAGTTTATAAATTTTGACATATGTATGCACCTGTAAAAATATTACCACAATCAAGATCGTGGACATATACATCACTTCTTAAAGTTTCTCATGAGCCTTTGTAATTCATAATCCATTCCCGGTACTCTCCCAAACATCATCCACAGGCAACCACTGATCTGCTTCCTGTTACAATAGATTGGTTTACATTGTCTAGAATTTTATGTGAATAGAATCATAGTATGTAATGGCCAGAGATGTTGGACATTTATCATATATTTGTTGACCGTTTATATTTCTTCCTCTAGGAAGTATCTGTTCATTTCTCTTGCCCTTTTCTTGACTAGGTCTTTAATTTTAGGTGTTTTGCTTTTATCTTGAGTTCTTTATTCTAGATATTAGTCCTCTGTCTGAGGAGCAGATGAGAAAAAATTTCCCATTCTGTAGGTTGTATCTTCACTCTACCAAATGATTCTTTTGCTGTATAGAAGCTATTTAGTGTGATATAATCCCATTTGTTGATTCCTGCTGCTATTTCTCATACAATTGTTGTTCTGTTTAGGAAATTCTTTTCTAAACCCATGTTTTCAATTATTTTATCTATTATGTATTTCAGTAGGTTTGTTGTTTCTGTTTTAATGTTTAGGTCTTTGATCCATATTGATTTTAATCTGGTATGTGGTGGGAGATAAAGGTCCAGTTTTAATATTCTGCAGTCAGATAGCCAGTTGTCCAAGCACCATTTCTTAATAGGCTATCTTCCCTCCAACATATGCTTTTGGACCCTCTGCCAAAGATCAAATAGCTGAATGTGTCTGGGGTTGTTTCTTTATCCTCTATTCTGTTCCACTGATCCATGTTTTTGTTCAATTTCATGCCCTTTCACTGTTGCTTTGTAGTATAGATTGAAATAAAGTATTGCAATGTCTCCTGCTTTGCTCTTGTTGTCCAAAATTGCTTTTGCTATTCTGGGTCTCTTCTGTTTCCATATGAATTGTATTATTGTTTTCTGTAGTTTTGTAAAATGTGCTGTTGGTATTTTGATTGGGACTGCATTGAATCAGTATAACAGTTTGAATCAGTTTTGGGAGTATGGCCAATTTGACAATGGTTCTGACTATCCAGGAGCAAGGGGTGTCTTTCCACTTTCAATTTCCTGTTAAATCTTCCTGTTTAGAGTACTGTACTTTTTTTTGTAGAGCTCTTTCACTTCCCTGGTTAGGTTAATTCCTAGGTATTTCATTTTTCTTGAATCTGTTGTGAATGATATTGTTTTCATAATTTCCTTCTCATCAAGTCAATTATTGGAGTACATGAATGCTAATGATTTTTGTGTGTTGATCTTGTATCCTGCTACAGTGCTGAAGTTTGTTATTAATTCTAAGAGTATTTTGGTGAGATCTTTGGGTCTTCTATGTACAGTATCGTGTCATCTGCAAATAGTGATAATCAATTTATTTCCTTTTCAATATATATCCTTTTTATTTCTTTCTCTTGCCTGATCACTGTGGATAATGTTTCAAGTACTATGTTGACTAGAAGTGGTGATAGTGGACATCTTTGTTGTGTTCCTGATTTTAGGGGGAGGTTTTTAGTTTTCCCCGATTTAGTGTGATGCTGGTTGTTGGTTTCTCATAAATAGCTTTTTATCATATTCAGATATGGTCATTCTGTAACTCTTTATTTCACGGTTTTTATCATGAAGGGTGTTGGATTTTGTTGAAAGCTTTTTCTTCATCTATTGAAATGATCATATGGTTTTTAACCTTGCATCATCTATGTGGTGCTGCATTCTGATTGGTAATATCTTGTTAAAGATTTTTTGCATCTATGTTCATTAAGGAGATTGGCCTATAGGTTTCTTCTTTAGTTTGGTCTTAGTCTGGTTTGGAGATCAGGGTGATACTGGCTTCCATAAATAAATTTGGGAGTATCCTTTTCAATTTCTTTAAAGACCTTGAGGAGTGTTGGTGATATTACATCCTTAAAGGTTTTGTCGAATTCAGGAGTGGATCCAATCAGGTACTGAGGTGGTTTTTATTTATTTATTTTTGATTTTTTTATTTTGAGGTACCAGGGGTCAAACTCAGGATCTTGTGCTTGCGAGGCAGGCATAGTGCCACTGAGTTAAATCACTGGCCACTGAGGTTTTTTGTTTTGTTTTGTTTTCTTTTCCTTTTTTGGCATTAAGTGTTGATTTCATTTATTGTTATTGGGTTGTTAAGCATATTTATGTCTAGTTGGTTTAGTTTTGGTAATATGTATGCATCTGGGGACCTGTCCATTTCTTCAAAATTTGCTCATTTGTGGGAATATAAGTTTTTAAAAATATTTACTATTTTCTGGATTCTACATTGTCTGTTGTGATCTTAGCTTTTTCTTTTCTAACTGCATTGATATAAGTCTTATCTCTCCTTAAATTAGTAAGTCTGGTTTAGGGCTTATCTGTTTTATGTATTTTTTCAAAGGACCAGCTCTTCAAATCATGGATTTTCTTTTCTTTTTTTCTTTTTTGTCTCAATTTCATTGATTTCTGCTCTCATCTCTCCTTCATTTTGGGTTGGGGCTGGTTTGTTGTTGTTTCTCAAGTATCTTTAGATTTCTCCTAAAGTTAATTATTTGGGCTTGCTCTGATTTTCTAAAGTGAGCATTGATTGTGATGAATTTTCCTCTTTGTTTTCGTAGTGTTCCAAATGTTGTGGTAAGTTGTACAGTCATTGTCATTAACTTTTTTTTTCTTGCTTATGCTATTTTATTTTTATTTATTTTTTCTCATTGAGTTTATTGGTACATTTTAGGTATACAGTACAGCTGCATTCATCATTGGGATCTTGTACTTTTACATGACAGATCTTGATTCTCATTTTTTCCTCTTATCCCTGTACTCCCTTTATCCCCTCCTCCCTTTCCTATTTACAAATACTTTATTTCCATTTTCTCATATTTTTTCTTTTCCCTTATTTCCTTTCCCCTACCCTTCCCACTTCCCCTACACCTTTAGCTCTTTTCTTCCCATTTCACATTGTCAATTCTACCATTAGGATCTTATGTACAATTATAGTTTTTCACACCAGAGAAATTATTTGGTATTTACACATGTGTGACTTATTTCACTCAAGCGTATATCCTCAATATGCATCCATTTTGCTATGAATGACTCTAATATCTCATTCGTTAACTTAAAAATAATTTAAGTTTATTCTTTGATTTCTTCTGTGACCCATTGGTTGTTTAGGAGTATGCTGTTAATTTTCCAGGAGGTATTGCTTTTTCTAAAATTTATTTATTTTTTCTTTCCAGTACCAGGGATTGAACTCATGACCTTGTGTTTGAGAGGCAGGCACAGCACCATTGAGTTAAATCACTGGCCCTTTCTGAAATTTCTTATGTCACTGATTTCTATTTGCATTTCGCAGTGGTGTGATAGTATGCATAGGGTAATTTCAACTCTTTTATTGTATTTTATTTATTTTTTTATGGTACCAGGGATCAAACTCAGGGCCTTGCACTTGCCAGGCAGGTACCATGCCCCTGAGTTACATCCCTGGCCCTTCAATTCTTTTATATTTATTTGAGCAGATTTTGTGAACTAGTATGTGATATATTTTAGAAAAGGTATCATGTGCTGTTAAAAGAATGCATACTCTGGTGTAGAGAGGTGGAATACTCTTTAGATATCTATTAAATTCATATGTTCAAGGGTGTGGTTCAGCTCTGATATTTCTTTATTGATTTTTTGTTTAGTTAATCTACCTCTTTGAGACAATAGGGTGTTAAAATCCTCCACTGTGATTGTGTTAATGTTTATTTGATCTTTTAATTTCAGTGGTATTTGTTTCATGAATCTAGGTGCTTCAGTATTCCATGCATATGTTTATCAATGTTACCTGTTCTCGTTGGATGCTCCCTAACTAGTATGTAGTGACTTTCTTTGCCTCTTCAAATCAGTTTTAGCTTGAAGTTTATTATAATATTAGCATTGCTATCCCTTCTTGTTTTTTGGGCCCTTGTGCATAAAGTATCATTTTCCACTCTTTAATTTTGTCTGTGAATATCCTTTGGACTATATGAGTTTCTTGAATGCAACAGACTGTTTAATTCTGTTTTTTGATCTAATCTGCCAAGCTGTATCTTTTAATTGGAGAGTTGGGGCTATAAACATTAGAAGATATTACTGAGAGGTGTTGGTTATTTACTATTATTGCTTTCTTTAATTGTTGGTGAATCCTTTGTTTTTCTTTCCCTGACATTTTTCTGCTGCCATTTATCCATCGACCTCACTATTTTCTCTATGATTTTAGCTATGTCAGTTTTGTTATTCCTATTGAGAACATTCTTAAGTATTTTCTGAAGAGCTGATTTAGTACTCATATATCTTTTGAGCTGGGATATTTTATTAAAATACGTAATTTCTCCATCTATTTTGAAAGATAGCTTTGCTGGATAAATTAATCTGGTTAGAAGTTATTTGCTATCAGGGCATGAATTACTCGAGTCTCCAAGATCTTATGACCTTTAAGGTTTGTGTTGGGAAGTCTGCTGTGGTTCTTATTGGTTTGCCTTTATATTTGATTTTTTGCTTTTCTCTGACTGCTTTTAAAATTCTGGTTTTTTTGGATATCTGTTAGTTTAATAAGGATATGCCTTGGTGAGCTTCTTTTTCAATCATATTCGTTTGGTGTTCTATAAGGATTTTTTACTTGTTTTTAAATGTTTTTCTTCTATTTTAGAAATTTTTTCCTATGATTTCTGTAAATGTGTCAGTAAATTCATCTGTAAAATCCTCTACTTTTTCTTTAATTCTAATTGGTATTAGATTGGTCTCTTACTGTCATCTAGTAGCAGCTGAATAATCTCTTGTTTTCTTATTTTCTTTGTGGTTTCTTTGAGCTCTTCATCTTAATTCACTATTTTGACCTCAAGTTCAGACACTGTCTTCACAATGGTCATTTCTGCAATAGATGAGAAGAAAAGTTTGATGTGGGGTCTGATTCTATTTGAGTACTTTTAGTTGAGCTGATGGTTTAGTTTTGAAAGTTTTCAGAGGATATTTGTAGGGGCAAGGGTGAGATATGGGAGCAGGGAGGTATACTCTGTGATTGAGGAAAGCTACATGATTATTATAACCTGCTGATAGGGAATACAGTAGGCTAGGTGTGATATGGAGGAGCCAAAGGTTTAGGATGAGGCCTATGGAGGGTCAATATTAGAGAAGATAAGTGTGATTGTGAGGGAGCTAAGTATGGGAAATTAAAAACTTGTGAAGAGGTATTTATGTGTTTGGAAACAGAATAAAGAAATATGGTAATACTACTGCTGCAGGGGTTTCAGGTGAAGAAACTAGATAGAGAACCGAGGCTTGAGAGACCTAGACTACTATTAAATCAGAGCTGATGAAAGAACAAATACAGATCACCCAGTGGAAGGTGGAAGATGGAGGTCCAGGACAGCTGCTCTGAGATCCATTCTCCCTTTGGCCTACCTGGGCCCAATCGGTGAGGACAAGCTTGCCACGTAGGCACCCCTGCAACACCCCTATCCTTGCCAATTGCCCCCCCAGGCCTCCTGATTGTGCCAGTACTTGGATCCGCTCTGCAGAGCCACAGGTGGTCATAAAGGGCATTTTTCTGAGCTCCAGACTTTGAACATCTTCAAAGAATGGGCAGAGGAAACTTGTAGTAGAACTTTGCAGAGTTCAACCCTGCAGGAGGTCAGGGAACTCAGTTTGGGCCTTGCAGCCCCAAATCAGTCTGAATCTCAGGGGTCTGCCATCAGCTAGCTGAGATCAAAGGAGTTAGTTCTGCACATGGCTGCACACATTGAATATTATGACAGTAGAGATATAGTCTGAAAGAGGTCCTTCAAATTCTTTTTTTTCTTTCTTTTCTTTATTCCACTCTGCAAATTTTTTCCTCTTTTTCCAACTCAGTCTCTTGCTCCCCCATATTATTCCTCATCTCCCTTTCTGTTCCAGTTCCTGCCTTAACTTGGATTTCTTCTTTATGTTCTTTTCTTCTCTCATTTTACTTCACTCAAGGGTCAATAGTTTCAAAGGAAAGTGAGCCCCTATTACTGTTAAGTTGTTATATTTTTGTCCTTATTCTTGCACTCTTTCTTTCCCTTTTGACTTTAACAGTTTCCTAAAGATTGTATGGTCATTCTATGTCCTCTGGCTTCACTTGAAACCTTCTCCAATTCTTTTACTTATCTACTCCTCTCATCGTAACTCTGTCTAAGCCCCATTCTAAATGGTAAAGATGCTATATTGAAGAGTTTATTCACTGCAAACCTATTTTGGGCTGCTTCTTTTCTTTCTTTTTTTCTTTTTCTTTTTCTTTTTTTTTTGTACCAGGGATCGAACTCGGGTCCTTGTGCTTGCAAGGCAGGTGGTGGAAACACTGAGCTAAATCCCTGGCCCCTGGGCTGCTTCTTGATTTTAATTTAATTCACATGGTTTAAAGGTGATAGATTAATGACTACCACAAGTGGTCAATTATTAAGATGTGCTTGATCCTATTGTGTTGCTGATTGTATCACTTGGGCTAAAGGATTGTGATTTATTTAATGAGTTGCCTTCTCTGATATGAAAACTAGAATATCTATAAGTCATTAGAGACTCAAAAGCTAAAGTGTGACTATATCAGGAAGATTTAAGTAATAACCCAAGAATTAAAGCAAGGACAATGCAACAACAAAAATAAAAATGAGAAAACACTTAAGCAAGACACAAAGACAGACTTCCAGTTCACCAATGGCAGCCAGTAAGGCAAATGAAGATGAAAAGTCTGATAGTGAACCACCAGGATACCCTGAACTCATAGCACAGGAAGTAACAAAACAGATCAATCAGGCTCTAGAAAAATTCAAAACAGAAATAATTTCCCAGATAACCACAGAGATGGTGAGCAAAATGAAAGTCATGATTAGCGACTCTAGAACAGAAACTGACAAAAAAATAGATGAGCTCAGGACCATGATAGAAGCCATGAAGGCCTAACATAAGAAAGAAATGGAAACAATAAATGCCCAACATAGGAAAGAAATGGAATCCATAAAACAGATTCAAACACATATCCAGGAGATTACAAACGCTATTGAAAGTGTTCACAGCAGGATAAAAGAATGTGAAGATAGAACCTCAGATATAGAACATAGGGTTGCAGTCAGTAACCGTGAAAAGAGGTCTCTTAAAATCAGTAAGGGATCATGAGAAATCGATCCAACAACTCCTAGATGATACAAAGAAGAATAACATAAGGCTGATAGAGATCCATGAAGTAGCAGGAGAAAATACAAATGACTTAAAAAAGCTGTTTACAGAATTAATGACAGAAAACTTCCCAAACAGAGGGGAAGAATTTGACATACAGATAAGTGAGGCATATAGGACTCCAACTACCCATGATCAAAAACAACCTAAACCTAGACATAAAATAATCAAGATCCCAGAAACCCAACAGAACAAAATACTACAAGCAGTAAGAGAAAAGAAAGAAATCACATGCAAAGGAAAGCCCATCAGTATTGGTGGGAGTGCAGACTGCTGCAACCACTATGGAAATCAATATGGAGATACCTCAAAGAGCTGGGATTAGAGGTTCCATTTGACCCAGCCATCCCTCTGCTGGGTATCTTTCCAAAAGAATTAAAAGAATCATATCATAGTGATATATGTGCATCTATGTTTATAGCAGCACAGTTTGTCATAGCTAAAACTTGGAAACAGTTCATTTGCCCATCAGTTGGAGACTGTATAAAGATGTGGTTTTTCTATAAAATGGAATGCTACTCAGCTATAAAGAATGAGAAATTAGAGTCATTCATAGGAAAATGGATGCATATTGAGGATGTACTCCTAAGTGAAATAAATAAGTCACACATGTATAAATACTGAATAGTTTCTTTGGTGTGAAAAACCGTAATGGTACATAAGATCCTAATGATATAATTGACAATGTCAAATAGGAAGAAAAGGGCTAAAGGTGTAGGGGAAATGAGAAGAGTAGGTAAAATGTAATAAGGGAAAAGAAAAAAAATGAGAAAATGAAGAAATGGAAATAAAGTATTTGCAAATAGGGAAGGAAGGAGGGGATGAAGGGAGGGCAGGGACAAGGGGAAAAATGAGAACCAAGAACTGTCATGTAAAGGTACAAGATCCCAATGATGAATGTAACTACTATATAAATGTATTAATAAACTCAATGAGAAAAAGAAAGTACAAATACCCCAAATTAAAAACTTAATAAATGTAAGAAACCACAAAACAACATAAAATAACTCTGCATTATTGAATACATGAAGAAATAATAAAAAACTCAAACCTATAATATGTCCAGTTGGAACACAGATTAAATATTCCAATGAGACAGTGTATATGTGATTGATATGTAGCTTCTTTGCCAGAGAGTCTGAGTGCTCATACCGCAATAATTCCCCTGAATCTTCCACTGCAATATTGAAGCTAACTCAGACTCAGGACTTCTTTCTGCAATGTTGCAGACATTCTTATTAAGTCTGATCCAGTCAGAATTCTTGGGTTAGGAACTCTTGCTGTTCCTCTCCCTGGGTGTGATGGTGGAATTGGCAGATAAATTCACTGGCATGAAACTGTCCACTGAGTGAGGAGTATTTTTTTTTACTTTCATATTTATGTACATGTTTATTTTTATTTGCTATTTTTTCTTTTTATTGAGTTTATTGGTACAATCTAGGTATACAATACAATTACATTCATCATTGGGATTCTGTACCTTTACATAATAGGTCTTGATTTTCATTTTTTCCCCTTGTCCCTGCCCTCCCTTCACCCCCTCCTCCCCTCCCATTTACAAACACTTTATTTCCATTTTTTCAGTTTCTCATATCTTTTTCCTCTCCCTTACTACCTTTTCCCCACCCTTCCCACTTTCCCTACACCTTTAGACCTTGGAGTGAGGAGTATTTTTATGTGCTCAAATTGCTACAGTAGTAATAAGCTAATCAGTTACTGTGGTATCTATGAGGGCTAGTTGAGAATATACCATCAGCCCCATTGTTGGAGCTCCCTTTGCCCTAGAGATGAAATCTGCAGCTATAGTAAGCATCACAACAACCTATGTATTGACCCACAGCTAATATGCACTAAATGCAATAGCTATATTTCTCCACTAATGGTAAAAAAACAAAAACAAAAACAAAAACAAAAAAAACTTTCAACAGTAATTGTATAGAATCAGTTATCTAAAGTCCAGGGATTTGGTGACCAGGTAATGCCAGAGGAGGGGGAAAAGAAAAAAAAAGTCTTTTAAAAGTCCTCTGCTATGTGTATGGAAAGGAGGAAATCAAAGGTGGGCAAAAGATCTTAGTGGTGGTAGAGGGATGTTATAAATTTAGATGGGGCTAATGGAAAACTGGATGTAAATTCAGTAGTGAGAAATAGGAAAGAAAAAGGATTCTATGACTAATATAAAAATTAGAGATAAAGACAAAAAGGGGAGAAGAAAGAAAAGAAAAAATTGAGAAAAGATAAGATAGGGGAGAAAGAAGTCAGATGAAAAGATATAGATAAAAATAGAAGGAATAAAAAGGAACAAGGGAGAATTCCCTTACCCTCTGTAAGCTATATTGGAAGAAAACACACACACACACACACACACACACACACAAACACACACACACTCATAAAAGAAAAAAAAGGAAAATAATGAAATTAAAATGGGGGGATGAACAGGAGGAAAAGAGGAAAAAAAGTTTTATATCATTTCGTGGCTTTTTTCCACAGCCTAGGAATAAGTAGCAGGGCTCAAGCCAAGATGTGACTCTGCTCATGCTGGAAGTCTAAAATCGCATTCTGCTCCTGGAACAGTGCTGTATGCAGACATTGTCTTACAGTGGGGACAGAACACCAATGTGACCTTCCTTCCAATCCTGTGAAACAGGCTGAACTTGGCCTCTGACCACAGAAGTCTGGTGCATATTCACTAGCTCCAGCCCCTCAGCAGGACTCTAGTAAGCCTGCTCTCCAACTACCAGCTATCTCTTGTAGTTGTCCTTCCCTCATCCAGTACAGAGCATGGCTTAGAGCCAAGGGGCTACTCTTTGATCCAGGTTTAAATTGAGCCCTTCCCTAGAATGGGGTCCCTGCCAGCTCTCATTCCAATATTGTGGTGGTGAGCACTGAACTGAGGTCACTCACCAATTGTTGACTGTGGAAGGCCACTCTGGAAGCAGTATCTTGTTTTCTTTGCAGGTTTCAACTGCTGCTGATTCTTTTGGTCCCAATGTGACTCTTTCCTGTTAAATGTTCCATATTTGTCTCCAAATAGTGTTCTTTGGGTTAGCATCTTCAAATCAGAATTCAGACAGGGTCATTGCATTGTTTGGTTAATCCATCTCTTAGTCTCTTTTCATTTATGATAGTTCCTCCTCCTTTCTGTATTTGTAATTGATGTTCTCTGAGTCTCTGACGTGGCTTCTCCTTTACTCATACATGTTGCATTATCCAGATTCTTCTCAGTGGTTCTTTCTTCAGATTGTATGATGTGACTCTTCCTCAGAGAGGACTCTAGCTTCAGCTGCATTTGAGCCTAGAACTAGCTCACTCTTATTGGCCCCTTCTCCCCAACCACTTTATTCTAAGGAGTTTTCTTGGCCAAGGTGGCATGGAGTCTTGAGTTGTCTTTTCCTTTTAGGGTAGACTTCTGCTCAGTTCTTTTTTTTTTTTTTAGCTTTAATTGAGTTTATTGGTACATTTTAGGGATACAGTACAGTTACATTCATTGTTGGGATCTTGTACCTCTACATGACAAGTCTTGATTCTCATTTTTTCCCCTTCTGCTCAGTTCTTTTAAAAATAAATTTTATTTTTGTCTACATGCTGTAAAAAATTCATGCTTTTTATGAAAATGGCAAGTAAATATTTCAAAACAAAGTTAAAATCATCCAGTAATAGATACTGTTTGTTCATATACATATCATAACAACAGAATAGGAGGCAAATTTGAACCAGAATCAAGCACCAGGGAGATAACACAGACACAGATTAGATGAACATTATAGTGATGTGCAAAGTTCATGCTCATCTAAAGACTCAGTTTCTTTTAATTCCAGCTTGCTGAGTTTGGTATAAACTAGTTTCAGTTCATAATCCCTCTGTATATAGGATACCCACTAGTTTTCCTGTCTATATTTTTCACTCTATTAGTCAGGGTCAGGAATTGTAACAAAAATACCTGAGAGAGATGATCAATTTAAGAGGAGTAAATTTTATTTTGGTCTGCAGTTTTGGAGGTTTCAGTCTATGACTGATAGCCCTGTTGTTTTGGAGCCTGTGGTAGTACAGTACATCATGGTGGGAGTGTGTCATGGAAGAAATTGTTTGAGGTAAAAGTGAGATAGGGTGAGGTTGTATTATCACTTATCCTCTTTAAGGGAATATCCCCAATGACCTTACGCCTCCACCTAGGTCCCTTCTCCTAAAGGTTCTACCACCTCCCAGTAGCACCAAGCTCAGGACCAAGCCTCTAACAGCTGGGTCTTTGAGAGCACTCAACTTCCAAACTTTAGATACTCTTTCCCTTGTTACTCCACTTTAGCCATACTGGCCTCCTTACCACTCCTCTAGTATGCCAATATACTCATTCTTCAGAGCCTTTGCACTTGCTGTTCTATCTAGAAGGATCTTCCTGTAAATATTAGTAAGGCTTACTTCCCCACCTCATTCTGATCTTTGCTTTAAAATATACTCTATATAGAGGGTTTCATTTACCAGGTTTTATCATTTACCAATGATAAAAAAATCATTCTTATTATTCACCTTTTCTTGATTCTGATGTATCTTTTTCTTCATTTCAGTCAGTGTCACATTCCCTGCTTGTTGATTTTTACTTTGTAGAACTTTCTAACATATTCTCCATAATGGCACAGTGAGAAAGTAATGCTATTTGAACAATATGCTAGATAAAATGGAGGGAGTTGACTGTGCCTGGTGTTAGTAAAAGTGAGCTTTGGAAGAGGTTCCTCCTCCATGAGAACCTCAGTGGAAGAGACATATCTGTCACTCATCCCACTCCTATTGACATCTGTCTCTCCAGCAGAATGTAAGCTCCACAATAATGGGTACTTCATTCACTGCTTTTTCCTTAGTCTTTAGAACAGAACCTGATACAAATGTATTCTAAATAAATATTTGCCAAATAAATTGCACCATAAATATTTCTCCATATCTTTAAAAGCTGTACACTTTAAAGACTTCATGATCTTTTGTTATATTGGTACTGTAGATATTATTTAATTAGCCCTTTTTTATTGTACTTGTGTTTCTTTGTGCCTGGTTTAAAATTTGCCTTCTGGTTTCCTTAAAAGTGAATCACTGAGAACTTGGAAGGAATTATCTGCAAGCTTGATGCACAGCACAGCATCCAAGCAATGCTATCTTCCTGAGGAAGACATCAGACTTAAGAAGATGTACAACATTTTAACTTGGATGCACAGATAGACATCGTGCCCTAACGAATCCTGGTATGTATGTTCCTGGAACAATCTAAAACATCTCTGGGCACGTTTAGTGTATCATTCAAAAGGAATGAGACTTGGTATCTGTCAAATTCTCTGTAAGTCTCATGTCCAACATGAACCACAGAAGAATTCCACCAACAACTTTTCTCCTTTATACTCATTTCTAAAATAGAAACTTGGGTTAGAACCAGAAAGGGATGTGAACGAAAGAATGTATATGAGGAGCAGGCAGAAGGGAAATTCCAGTAATGAAACTGAACTTCCTTCTTTCTGGTGATAGGAAAAGCCCTTCAGAATAGTGTACTTAATGATTGCCACAAGCATTTTTCTCATTTCTGATGGGTAAGTAGAAGATGGGCAATTCTACATTGAATTAATGTGGTAGGGCAATTAATCAAAGTGTATATATGGAACAAACACATTTAAAAAATTTTAATCCATCCTTGTTGGCATAGATATCTTACCCATCAGAATGTTAGTGACCTACATGGACTTATGTGTTTGTTTCCTTCCTTCCTATCTTCCTTCCTTCCTTCCTTCCTTCCTTCCTTCCTTCCTTCCTTCATTCCTTCCTTCTTCCTTGCCATCCTACCTCACTTTCTTTGTTTGCTAGAGGTTGAACCCAGGGCCTTGCAAATGCTAAGCAAGCACTCTAACACTGAGCCACATACCCAGCCCTAAGCACATTTTCTTAAAAGAATTGCTCTTAAATGGTCATTTGTGGAAACACCAGAAAGAAATGTTTCTTCTTAAATGAAGGATGATATTGTAGTCTGTCAATAGTATTCAACAGGAACTTCTAGACTCAATTCTTAGTTTTGCCATCTATAACTGAACAATGTCAGAAAAGTTACTGAACCTCTTATTATCTCAGTTTTCTAAGGTAATAAATGTGCTACATATAATATCAGGGAATAAAATAAAGGTTCTTAAGTCTTTACTAGTAATATAATTTCAAATAGAAAGAAGAAATAGAGTTTTTCTCCATCTTTTTAAGAACCTGTTGCTACATACTTTAAAGTCAACTTTCTCAAAGTGTGTTCCTAAGAACGCCTAATCCAAGATGTGTTCAATAAAAGAAAGATCATTATGAACTAATTTTTCTGAGAGATTCATCATGCTGAATAATACTTCTCTACATACAGTAGATAAAATGGTTGGCTTTGTTTACTTTGGCATTTCCCAGTCTGATTTGATGAGAGAATGTTTTTCTCATGATACCTCTTACCAACTTTCTAAATAGGTCTGTGTTGAAACAGGCTATAAGAATGGAACTTTGAAGGCTCCATCAGAATAGAAGATTACTGAACATGAGAGAAATCAAGAAAGTTCACAAAGAAGGTATAGTACCTTATCTGGCAAATTAGGGGTCCTAAATAATTTATAGACATGTAGAAGTTATAATGAAATGATGGTGTGACCTCTAAGTTTTTAATAATTACAAAATAATAACTTACTTATCTATTTTTTCTGTTTGATATCTTTATTTTTATTGGCCTGATCTGTTGTATCTTGGCTTTTTATTTATCTTTTATTTTCTCTTTTCAAGCTTGAACTCTGGCTTTCACTTAGTGTGGGTGTGTAAGGGTGGAGTATCCCTTCTTTATAAAACCCCTAGGTAGGTGCAGCTTTCAATAGTGGTGACTCATGAGTGACAAGACTAGGAACACTTTAAACATTGATTATAATGAGAGAGCAGCAAGTTATTGCTTGATGAAGTTGGATTTATTAATAGATGAGATAATCCAGTTGTTTAAAAAGTCTGACTTGTAGTTTCTTCGAAACTTCTTATAATCCTCTCTTATTTATTAAAACTCTTCTGAATCTAATCCCATCATCATAAAACTTCAGAGATATCATTACATCAGCACTTCAAAGATTGCCCAGAAAAATAAAGAGGGTGAATTACAAAAAATTATATATAGGATATCAGGGAAAGAGTCCAAATATGACTGGAAAAATGATGAAGTTTCTTCTCTTCCATCCCCCCAAAAAAACAACAAGCAAATAAACAAATAAACAAACATGAAACCCTGACCTCATGGTCATACAAAATTTCAGGAAAAAAATAAAAATGAAGACTTGCAAGGACAAAATAAGAAAGGTTAATTTAAAAATTGTTAACAAATGAGCTGGGGATTTGGGGATTTGGCTCAGTGGTTCCGCCGCCTGCCTTGCAAGCGCAAGGACCCAAGTTCAATCCCTGGTACCTAAAAAAAAAAAAATAAAAAAAAGTTAACAAATATTGTGTAACATAAAAGAAAATTTTAAATTATATAAATGTCTAAAAAGAAAAAAATGATAAATATGGCTATAGAAAAAGCTTACCTATTTTTAATTACCTAAATGTAAATGTATTCAATTATCCAATTAAAAGACATAGAGTGACCCAGTGGATAAAATAACAAGACTCAGTCATATACTGCTTATAAGGAACTCATTTAACTTTTAAGAAAATGAATATACTGAAATTAAAGGGATAGAGAAAGATGTTCTATGCAAATGCAATCCAAAGGAAAGCAGAAATAGCCATAATTATAGCAGATGAAATAGACATTAAACTAGAAACAGTAAAAGGTGACTCCTTCATGATAAAGGGGTCAATTCAGCAATAGGAAACAACTGTAAATATAATATGCATCCAAAGTTAGAGTACCTAAATATATAAATATTAATAGACTGAATGGGAAAGACTGACCTCAATCCAATTATACACAGGGACTTTAATACCAAATTTTCAACAATGGACTGATCATACATGCAGAAAAATAAACAAAAAACATCAAAGTTAAACTATATCCTAACCTTTCTCCATTGTTGGTGGGAGTGCAGACTGGTGCAACCACTGTGGAAATCAAAATGGAGATACCTCAAAGAACTAGGACTAGAGGTCCCATTTGACCCAGCTATCTCTCTGCTCGGTATCTTTCCAAAAGAATTAAAAGGATCATACCACAGTGATATATGCACATCGTGTTTATAGCAGCACAGTTTATAATAGCTAAAACTTGGAAACAACTCAAATGCCCATCAACTGGAGACTGGATAAAGAAGATGTGGCTTTTTATATAAAATGGAGTACTACTCAGCCATAAAGAATGAGAAACTAGAGACATTTATAGCTAAATGGATGCACATTGAGGCTATACTCTTAAGTGCGATAAATAGGACACACGTGTAAATACCGAATAGTTTCTCTGGTGTGAAAAACAAAAAGTGTAAATAAGCTTCAAATGGTATAATTGATAGTGTGAAGGAAGAAAATGGCTTAAGGGGAAGTGGGAAGGGTAGGGGAAAGGAAAAAAGGGAAAAGAAAAATATAAAAAAAGGAAAAAATTGAAAACAAATTCTTTGTAAATAGGGAAGGGTGAATGGGGTGAAAGGAGGGCAGGGGTTTGTAGAAAAAATAAGACCAAGATATATCATGTAAAGGTACAAGATCCCAATGAGAAATTTAACAGTGTTGTTTGTTCTAAATGTACTAATAAACTTAACGGACCAAATAGAAAGATATCTACTGAGCATTCCAGCCAACAGCTGTAGACTACATATTTTTAACAGCACATAAAGAGTTGTCCAAGAAAGGTCATATGATAAGGCACAAAATCAAGTAAGTCTTAACAAATTTTTAAAGCTGAAATCATATTATGCATCTTTTCTGACCACAACACAATAAAACTAGCAATCAATAATAAGAAAAGCTTTGGAAACTTTACACATGCATGGAAATTAAACAACATGCTCTTGAACAACAAATGAATCAAAGAAGACATTAAGGAAATTTTTAAATTTCTTGGAAAAAATGAAAATGGAAACATAACATAATCAAATCTATCAGATACAGCAGAAACAGTACTAAGGGGAAGTTCATAAAAATCAGTGCCTACAGGTTAGGAGACTTAGCTCAGTGGTGCTGCTGCCTGTCTCGCAAGCTGAAGGTCCTGAATTCAAACCCCAGTACCCGCCCCCAAAATCAGTCCTACAGCAAAACTCCAGGAAGATATCAAATAGCTTATTGTTGTATCTAAAGGAGCTAGTAAAACAAGAACAAATCAGACCCAAAATTTGGAGAAAGAAATGATAAATACTAGAGCAGAAGTAAATGACATAGAGACTAAGAAAATCCAAAAGGTCAATGAAATGAAGGGTTTTTTTTCCCCAGAAAGATAAGCAAAATAGACAAACCCTTAGTTAGACTAAGAAAAATAGAGAAAACTGAACTAAATAAAATTAGAGATGAGAATAGAGATGTTACAGCCGATACCACAGAAATACAAAGGTTCATTAGCAGGTATTATGAATATCCATATGCCAATAAATTTGAAAACTTAGAAGGAATGGACAAACCACTGAACACATACACCTTATAATGAAGAAAATATTTTAACAATTTTTGGGGGCAGTACCGGAGATCAAACTCAGGTCCTTGCCCTTATGGCAGGTAGCGGCACCACTAGCTAAATCTCCGGCCCCTAAGAAATAGAATATGTTAAGAGACTCAGATTGAATCAGTTAAAAAGGTCTTCCATAAAGGGGAACCCTGGACCAGATAGTCTCACTGATAAATTCTAGTACTAATTTTTCACAACTTATTTCAAAAACATTAGAAGAGGAAACTCTTCTGAGCTCATTATTTCTATCCAACACTATCCAGATACCAAATCCAGGCAAGGACACAACAACAACAAAAACGGAAAGCTATAAATGTCTCTAGTTTCTTATTCTTTATTGCTGAGTACACACACACACACACACACACACACACACACACACATCACATCACATCACATCTCATCACATCTTTATCCAGTCACCAGTTGATGAACATTTGGGCTGTTTCCAAGATTTAGCTATTAGAAACTGTGCCCTATAAAGATGGGTGTCCATATATTGCTGTGGTATGATGCTTTTAATTCTCTAAGAAAAAATAAATTAAAAAATTTAAAAAGGAACGCTTATATCTTTGATAAACTATAGATACAAAAATTTTCAAAAAAAAGAATAGCAAAACCAAATCCAATAGCATATTGAGATTATTCACCATGATAAAATGAATTTCAACCCAGGAATGGTTCAACATATGCAAATTGATAAATGTGATATCAACAAAAAGAAGGATGAAACTCATATAATTGTCAATAAATGCAGATAAAGCATGTGATAAATTCAACATGGATTCATGATTAAAACTCCCAACAAGTAAAGTATGCAAGGATCATGGCTCAACATAATAAAGACCATATGTAACAAGTCTACAATTAATATCATACTGAATGGGTAAAATAGTTTTCTCTCTGCCATCTGGAACAAGACAAAGATGCCCACTTTTACTACTTTTATTCAGTTTACTAGTGGAAGTCCTAATCAGAACAATTAGACAAAAAAAATAAAGAGAATCCAAATTAGAAAAAAGGAAGTCAAACTGCCACTGTTTGCAGATGAAATGAACTAATACAAAGAAAACCTTAAAGACTGCTCAAAAACCCTTTTAGTACTAATAAAGGAATTCAGCAAAGTTACAGGATACAAAATCAGCAAACAAAAATTAGCAGTGACTCTACATGCCGGTAGTGACTTATAGGAAAAAGAAACCAAGAAATCAATCTCATTTAAAATAGTTATGAAATACTAATCAAATACCTAGGGATAAATTTAACCAAACAGGTGAAAGATCTCATATTTCCATAATTAAAACTCTAATACACCAATGAAAGGGCTACATTTATAGCCCCTTTTATTTTATTTTGTTTTGTTTTATTTCATTTTTGACACAGACTCCCTGAACTGCCCAGTCTGGCCTTGAATTTGCAATCCTCTTGCCTCAGCCTCCCAAGTAGCTAGGATTATAAGAATGTACCACTGTGCCTGACTGTTATATTTAGCTTTCTTTAAAAAGACAAAATGTATTGGCACCACCCCTGCCTTACAAACACAAGATCCTGAGTTCAATCCCAGGTACAAAAAAAAAAAAAGTACCATGTTCTTTGTTACCAGTTAATTTGAACTTGAAACAAATAAATATTTCAGAGCATTCTTCTCAGATACTCGTAAGCATTAAGGCATAAATTATACATGTCAGGGAAAATTTCATAGATTCCTCTATAGTAGCTCCTGAATTTTATCAGAAAAAAATCTATAGAACTTAAGGAAGTACCCCATTTGAAAGAAACTGGTTCAGGTAAGACCTATTATTTAGTTTTGTAAATGAAGAGGCCATGTGGGGAAAATATTATAGCTTGTGCTAACATACCTGTAGCTGAAAATTGCATGCATTTAAAGTTTGTACTGAATGTTCTTTAAGAGTATCATGCTATCATTTGGTCTTGCGGCAATCCTCCAAATCGTTGTAGAACTATCAATAAAGATTAATATCCTCTTGAAACCTACACATTGCACAGGAACGTGCATACCTGTGCTGACACATACTTACAGTCTCACCAACACAAGTGAACACCCATGTGAACACACATGGTCACATGCACACACATATAGATACAAAGGCTCACAGAAATGCACACACGTTATATATAGCACACATGTATGATCATGCACAGCATGCAGCTGCACAAGGAAGCTTCCCCATGCACCTATTTTCTGTTTTTTTTCCCAAAAAATGTATACTGTCTGAACTGGTTATAGTGATGCACACCTGTAATACCAGCACACTGGGGGCAACTTAGCAACTTAGTGAGACTCTGTCCCAAAATAAAAAATAAAAAAGGGTAGGGGAATGTAGCTCAGTGAGAAGGCCCTGGGTTCAGTCCTTAGTACCACCTCCACCACACACACACACACACACACACACACACACACACACACACACCATCTCTTAAAACCCAGAGTATAAGAATTATGCTTAAAGGTTACAGTGTCTATCTTAAACAAAGGAACTTCTGCCTCATATCTTTTGGGAATAATCTGATTATAAATGAAAAAAATAATAGAAAAGGATCAGGCTTTTCAGCTAAATTCTTTAATAATATCCAAATATAATCTATTAGGTTTGGTATGTTTATTCTTGGAATTCAGCCACCATGCTACCTCTGCTGCCCTCAGCTCTAGCTGAGCTCCCCATTGACAGCCAGTACTAACCTGTCATGTGTAAGTGAACCATCTTGGAAGTGGATCCTCCAGTCCCTAATTGAGCTGTCCCAGTAGATGCCATGTAGGGCAGAGACAAAAGCTCCTGTTAAGCTCTTTGGAAATTTCAAACTTGTGAGCAAAACAAATGATTGGTATTGTTTTAAACTATAAATGTTGGGAGACACACACACTCACAACCAAAGAACAACATGAACACCAGACATGATAGCACACACCTGTAATCTCAGCTGCTCAGTATGCTGAGGCCGGAGGATAGCAGTTTGAGTCCAACTTGTGAGACTCTCTCAAAATACAAAACTCAAAAGGGATTAGGATGTAGCTCAGTGGTACGGCATCTGTGAGTTCAATCCCCAGTACCACAAACACACAGAAGAACTACAAAACAAAAAACCCCAACATGAGCCTGATTGTTGTGAGAGCAGAGATAAGCAGAAGGAAAATTAGAAGGAGAAGAAGGTAGAGAATGATCTCGTGGTATAATAACCTTGTATTGAGTAGTAAGGGAAAGAATGACCTAATGAATATGATAACTTTGTATTGAGTAGTAAATACAAGAAACCCCTTCCAATATTTGAGTCAAGTACGAGTGGCAGTTTTTTGTCCAAGGGAAGAATATGAAAATGAATATTCATGATAATTACAAGAGTTGGTAGTGCCAATTTGGAGATGCCATTGCCAAAGATGCACTTTTTTGCTGTAGTTGAGATAGGGGAAAAAGGCTCAATGCTCCCCAAAAGTCACTTTTATTCTGTGGCTGCTTCAAATGCCTTGTGGCTGGGCAGTAGCTGCAACAGGAGATATTTGCTTCTGGTGCAGCGGGCTTTAGTCACAATCACAGATGATTCTGCCTTGCAGCTCCCCTATAACTGCCCCTCTGCAGCCCTCCTCAATGAGATCTGTAAGGGACACCACCTCCTACCCATGGTCACCCTACATAAGCAATCTCCCAGAGATCACTGTAGATAAATCTTTGCATGGTTCTCCTAAGACTGCACTGCTGCAGCACACGGTCTCTTCTGGACAGTGTATTATTCCTACTTATTTGTGACTTTTGTATCGAGTAGTGCATGGTAACATGAAGGAGCCACTGGTGCCAAGAGTGGCCAATAGCTAGAGATATTGATACTGAAGACAACTAACAGACAGAGAACAACAGAGAGCAATGGAGAATCACCAGAAGCTGCCATCTCTAGTAGCTGGGAGAGTTTTCAAGGCCTGGTGGTAGCTGCTTGCTCCACATGGGAACATGGAGGTTATTAACACTAGAAGAGTCACACTTTACCAGTTTGAGATCTCTATATGAATTGAGCAAAAGAATTCTGAGCCAATTGGTAACATCTTAGAGCCCTGCATAGGGACCTTCTCCTTTAGAGGGCCCTGAAGAAGGGGGAAGACAATGGTGATGGTCATCAACAGGCTTAAGAATATAGCTCATGTCTGATTTCTGTCATTCAGCTAAAGATCCATGCTAGGCAGTGACAATCTTCTAGGTAGATGTGAGTCCAGGTGGTGGATTCAACCATAGGAAATCAAACCTCTGGAGTGAGAGCAAATCTTTTATTCTAAAAATTTTCTCAGAAAGAGGGATGAGTTTTTATGGCAGGGAATACAGATTGAGAGAATTTATCCATTAGAAATAGTCCCAGGATTGAAATTTGCTTTGTCTGCAAATAAGATTGCTACCACTGCTTTTTTCTGGGCTCCTGTCACATGGAGAATTGTTTTCTATCCTTTCACTTTCAGTCTGTGGGCTTCTTTTTGCACTAGGTGTGTTTCTTGTATACAACATATTGTTGGATTTTGCTTCTTATTCCATTTTGCCAGTCTATTTCTCTTGATTGGTGAGTTGAGGCCATTGACATTGCTGGTTATAACTGATAATACTGACTTATTATTGATATGTTATTGGCCTTTGTTGTCAATGGCCTCAACTCACCAATCAAAAGAAATAGACTGGCAAAATGGAATAAGAAGCAAAATCCAACAATATGTTGTGTACAAGAAACACCTAGCACAAAAAGAAGGCCATAGACTGAAAGTGAAAGGTTGGAAAACAATTCTCCATGAGACAGGAGCCCAGAAAAAAGCAGGGGTAGCAATCTTATTTGCAGACAAAGCAAATTTCAAACCAAAACTGATTCTAGTATTATTGATGTAGGATGGTACTGTATCATATCTCTGTGAATGTAAAATATCTTGTACCTGCTTTATGATGCATAATAGTGACTGAGCTATATTTAATGATATTACTCTAGAATGTTCTCTTTTCAGATGAGGATTAAGATGCTAATAAAAAAAATGGTGCCAGGTACCACAACAGCAACAGAACTTTTCTGTTTTCTGGATATTATTCTTTTCTTTGTTTTTTTTTTTTTAATGGAATGTGCTGAATGTCTATAATTTTGTTCAGATGAATGCAGAACCTGGAAAAGCTGTTGCTGCTAT
>NW_022900951.1:40565095-40609814 GCF_012274545.1 Fukomys damarensis | reverse complement strand
GTACACAGGATCCTAATGAGATAATTAATAATGTGAAATAGGAAGTAAAGGGCTAAAGGTGTAGGGAAAGTGGGAAGGGTGGGGGAAAAGTAATAAGGGAGAGCAAAAAATATGAGAAATTGAAAAAATTGAAATAGTTTGTAAATGGGGAGGGAAGGAGGGGGTGAAGGGAGGGCAGGGATGAGGGGAAAAAATGAGAATGAAGACCTATTATGTTAAGGTACAGGATCCCAATAATGAATGAAACTGTATTGTATACCTAGATTGTACCAATAAACTAAATAAAAAAAAAAAAAAAAAGAAAGAAATAGTCCCAGGAGGGGCCGGGGATTTAGCTCAGCGGTTCAGTGACCTGCCTCACAAGCTCAAGGACCGGAGTTCAATCCCCGGTACAAAAAAAAAGAAAGAAAGAAATAGTCCCAGGTGAGGAAATGTCACTGGGACAATGAATGAATATGGTGAAGTCACATCATGGTCTAGCTAAGGAAATGCTGGGCTGATAAGGGAAGAAAAGGACTCTACCTCAAGAAACTGCAGTTCTCAGCCATTGTGTTCTGGCATGGGTTGAATAAGGAAGAGTTTGTTGATTTGAGATCATTGTTCCAGGAAACAAGATTTAACTCCTTGGCAAGGAGAGCAAGGATGGTCTTAAGGATGAATCCTTTTCTAAATGTGGGGGGAAAAAAAACCAATGGTTTACTTTAAATTAAATAGAAATGCTGAAATTGTCATGGCAGATAATGACTCTGGCAGAAATATGATGTAAGGCCAGAAAATCTGTTAGAGGGTTGTATTTATTGGGAGCACTAAGAGGGTCTACCGCTTACTAAGGCTATCAGAAATGTGATGATGAGAGGGGACCATTATCACAAAAATATTTATAGTGGCAATCCTCTGTTGGGCAGTGTTGATGAGAACACATGCTATTACAGGTGTGGCCTCAGTGACGGAAGTGGGAATGATAGGATTCTAATACTTTAGAAGCTATGTGGCAGTGCTATAACCCTCAAAAGCCAGAGCAAAATAATTTTAGTAATGAGCAACATGTTTGGAGTAAGAAACAAGGGGCCCTGCCTTTCAAAGAAGATATTCAATAGAACATGGCATTTCGAGCAGAAAAACAGAAGGCACTACTCAATCCATAAAATTAAATGAAACCATAGATAGATGATTAGGTGACTGGTCAGTCCTTATTTTTTGCACAGATCTTGCACTTGAGTTCATTTTTGGAATCTGAATCTGCTGGCTAAAGTTATTTTGCTGTTTATAATTGAAAGATGGTGTGAATGGCCACCTTGGTAGTCCTAATGAGTGAAGTCACTAGAGAGAAGGACCCTTTAACACTATGGCAAGTCCAGTCATGAATTCCCAAGTCCATGCATGGAGAGATCCACAACTTTTCACTTAGATAAATGTACACTGATGCAGCGGAAAAGAACTGAACATTTTTAGGACTGTGGGGCATAGGATCCAAGTTGACACTGATACCTGAATACCTGAAACATCATGGGGACTGGAGTAAGTGGAGTCATGGCAGTCTGAATCCCAGTGTTTGCACCAGGTCTATAGTAGTTATTTTCACTATGTTGGTTCTTCCTACCCAAGAGTAAGGTATGTCTTTCCATTTTCTTATATCCTCTTCAGTCTCTTTTTTTCAGAGTGCTGTAGTTTTCAGTGTAGAGGTCTTTTGCTTCCTTCATTAGGTTGATTCCTAGATATTTCATTTTTTTTCAATGCTATTGTATTTCCCTAATTTCTCTCTCAGTGAGTCTGTTATTTGTGTACAAGAAGGCTATTGATTTTTGAGTGTTGTATCCAGCTACTCTACTGAATCTGTCAATTAAGTCTAGAAGTCTTTTGGCAGACTTTTTGGGTCCTTCTATGTAGAGCATCATATCAGCAAATAGTGACAGTTTAACTTCTTCCTTTCCTATCTTTATTTCTTTTATTTATTTCTCTTACATAAAGGTTCCAGTTAATAATTTGAGAACTTTAGTGGGCAGGAGTGGAAACTGTGAGTATCCTTGTCTTGTTCCCTTTTTAGCATGAAGATTTTTAGTTTTTGACTATTTAGTGTGGTATTGGCTGTTGGTTTTTCATAGATAGCCTTTATCAGGTTGAGATAAAGACCATCTATTCCAATTTTCTGCATATTTACTTTATCGTAAATTGGTGTTGAATTTTGTTGAATGCTTTTTCTGCATCTATTGAGATAATGATATGGCTTTTGTCCTTGACTCTGTTAATATAGTGTATTGCATTTATCAATTTACCTTTGTTGAACCATATTTGCATCCCTGAAATAAATTTGAGTTGGTCAGGGTTTATGTTCTTCTTGATGACCCTCTGTATTTGTTTGGCAGTATCTTATTGAGCATTTTTGCATCTGTGCTCATTAGGGAGATTGGCATGTAGTTCTGTGTTTTGGTTGGGTCTTTCCCTGGTTTTGGAATCAAAGTAACACTTGCTTCCAAGAATGAACTTGGAAGTATTGCTTCCCTTTCAATTTCATTGAAAAATTTTAAGAGTAGTGGCTGCAGTTGTTCTCCAAATATCTTATAAATTCAGCAGTGAAGCCATCAGGACCTGGGCTTTTTTTTTGTTGTTGTTGGTAAAATTTAATTATGCTCAATTTCACTGATTGTAATTGGGGCATTAAAATTTCATATCTTCATTCAACTTTGGTAATTCATATGTGTCTAGCAATCTGTCCATTCCTTCTGTATTTTCCACTTTATCAGAGTACAGGTTTTCGAAGTAGGTATTGATGATCCTCTGCATTTCTGCTGGATCTGTTGTAACTTCACCTTTTTCATTCCTTATTGCATGGATTTGAGACTTTTCTTTCCTTTTTTGGATAAGGTTGGCTAAGAGTTTATTGATTTTATTTATTCTTTCAAAAAATCAACTCTTTGTTTCATTGATTTTTGTTTGTATCATTCTCTTAGTTTCCATTGCATTGTATCTGCACTGATATTTATAATTTCCTCCCTTGTATGAATTTTGGGCTTGTCTTGCTCTTCTTTTTTTATTAATTAATTTTATTGGTACATGTAAAGTATACAATGTAATGACATTCATCGATGGAAATTTGCACCTTTACATAATCCATCTTGGTTTTTTTCTTTTGTCAATTAATTTTATTTGTACATTTAAGATATATAATGTAATGACATGTTGCTTTTCATTTTCTAGGAGCTTAAGATTCAGTATTAGGTTCTTTATTGGAGCTAGCCCTGTTTTCCTAGTGTGGGCATTTACTGCTATGAATTTCCCTCATAGAACTGTTTTCATTTTGTCCTATAGAATTCTTATTTTGTATTGGCATTATCATTTATTTGTAAAACCTCCTAACTTCTTTAATTTCTTCTGTGACCCTATATTCAGGAGAGTGTTGTTCAATTTCCATGTGTTGGGTCCAGGGATTTAGCTTACTGGTTCCATTGAGTGTCTTGCAAGCATAGGTCCTGAGTTTGATCCCTGGTAGAAAAAAAAATTCTATGTGTTTATGAAGTTCTAGGTGTTTCTTATGCTATTGACCTCCAGGTTAATTGCACTATGGTCTGATAATATACATGGGATAACTTCAACTCCTTTGCATTTACTCAAACTTCTTGTATAAGCTAGTATGTGGTTTATTTTGGAGAATAACCCATGTGCAGCTGAAAAGAATGTATATTCTGACTTTGTGGGGTGGAACACTCTGTAGACATCTATTAAGTCCATTTGTTCAAAAGTTTAGTTCAGTTCTAGTATTTTATTGTTGATGTTTTTGTCTAGATGATCTATTTGTGACAGTGGGGTATTGAGGTACTCCACTACAATTGTATTAGTGCTTATTTTGTTTTTCATGCCCCTTTATATTTATTTTGTATAGTTGGGGGCATTAGTATTTATTGCATATATATTTTTGATTGTCATCTCTTCTTGTTGGATCATTCACTTTACAAGGATTTAGTGACCTTCTTTGTCTCTCTTAACTAGTTTTGGTTTGAAATTTACTTTCTCAGCAAGTAAGATAGCTATCCCTTCTTTTTTTCTGGGTTCCTGTCTCTTGGAGAACTGTTTTCCATACTTTTCCTAGCAGTCTATGAGTTTCTTTTTGAATGAGGTGTGTTTCTTGTATACAGCATATTGTTGGATTTTGCTTCTTAATCCATTCTGCCAGTTGTTTGTTTGTTTGTTTGTTTGTTTTGGATTGGTGAATTGAATCCATTAACATTGATGGTTATAACTGATATGTACTGACTAATCATTGTCATGTTATTGTCCTTTTGTTGGCTCTTTTTAAATTCCCTCCTCAACCTTTAATTTCTTATCTTGCCTAATCGATTTGCTCTGTTGGGATTCGTGGTGTTGTGACCTTCATTGTCTTCTTATAGGGTATTGTTTAGAATTGTTTGAAATGCTGGTTTTGTATTCATGAAGTTTCTCAGGTGTTTTTTGTCATGGAAATATTTTCCCATCAATTTTGATAGATAGTTTTGCAGGATACATCAGTCTGCATTGGAGGTTTTTTTTTTTTTTAGGGTTTGAAATACCTCACTCCGGGCTCTTTTTCACTTGAGGGTTGTGTTGAAAAGTCTGCTGTGATTCTGATGGGATTTCCTTTGCATGTGATTTATTTCTTTTCTCTAATAGCTTGTAGCATTTTGTTCTTCTGTTGGGTTTCTGGGACCTTCATTATTAGATGTCTAGGTGTAGATTTTTTGTCATCTTGGCTAGTTGGAGTCCTATATGCCTCACTTATGTTTATGCCAATTTCTTCTCCTCTGTTTGGGAATTTTTATGTTATTAATTCTGAGAACAGTTTTAAATGTTGTTTGTACTTTTTCCTGCTTTTTCTTGGACTCCTTTCAGTCATCTTTGTGTCATCTTGGAGCTCTTGGACTGATTTCTCCTGGTTTCTTACTATTTTTAAGAGATCTCTCTTTTCATGGTCACTGACTGCTATTCTATCTTCTGTATGTGATATTTTCTCTTCAGTTTGTGTCAGTCTGCTGTGTATACTTTCAATAGAGCTTTATTTTTTTCTCCTTGATATCCATTTTAATCTGTTTCATGGCTTTCATTTCTTTCCTATGTTGGACATTCATGCTTTCCATTTCTTTCCTGTGCTGGGTATTCATGGATTCTGTCATGGTCCTGAACTTATCTATTTTTTTTTATGTTCCTGTTGTACAATCTCTAATCATGTCTTTCATTGTGCTCACTATCTCTATATTTATGTGGGAAATTATTTCTGTTTTGAATTTTTCGAGAGGCTCATCCATCTGTTTTTTTACTTCCTGTGCTATCAGTTCAGGGTATTTAGACTTTTCCACCTTGTCTTCCAAAGAATTTGCCTTTGTTGAGCTGCAGGTCTGTGTTTGTGCCTTGCTTAAATGTCTTCTCTTTTCTATATTTGTTGTTGGTACTCTCCTTGATTTAATTCCTGGGTTTGACACTTCAGTCTTCCTGATATAGCTGGTCTTTAGGTTTTGAGTCTCTAATGACTGAGACACTCTTGTTTTCATAATACCAGGAAGGACAAATGATTAGATCAATCAGAACACCTTACCCAAAGTGATATAATTAGCAACACAATAGCATCAAGCACAGCTTAGAAAATGACAATTTGTGATCGTTATTAATCTATCACTTTAGACCATGTGAATTTAATTAAAATGAAGGACCAGCCTAAAATATGTTTATAGTGAATAAACTCTTCAATATAGCAACTTTACCCTTCAGGATGGGGACTAAAAAGGATGGGGAGAGAAGTATAGGGGAGGGTTAGAACTGAGGCCAGATGATACAGGAAAATCATATAAACTCTAGGAAATTGTTGAAGACAAGAGGAAAAGACAGAATGCAAGAACAAAGACAAGAATACAACAACCGAACAGCAATAGGGAAGCTAGAAACCATGCTCACTTTCCTTTGAAACTAATGACAATTGAGAGAAGGAAAAAGAAAAGAAATGAAAAAGAAAGAAAAAGTCCAAGTTAAAGCAGGAACAGGAACAGAAATGGATATGAAGAACAATGTTGCAGAGTGCAAGAGTGAGTGAAAGAAAGAAAAGAGAGAAAAAAGAAACAAAAAATGAAGAATTTTTAAAAAGTAGAAATATAAAAATATAAATTTAAAATTAAAAATAAGAGGAAAAGAAAAAAATAATGTTAAAGATAAAAAATAAAAATGAAGGGCCTCCTTCAGGGCATGTCTCTGCTGTCACAATATGGGCAGCAGTGTATAGATCTAAGTCAATTAATATCATCAAGCCATCAGCAATTCCCTGGGATTCAAGCTTATTTCTAGCTGCAAGGTCAAAATCAAGCTCCCTGACCTCCTGTGAGGTCAAACTTTGCAAGGTTCTGTTGCAGTTTCTAGTTGCCCTTCCCCTGAAGATAGTCCAAGTTCCAATGGGAGGTGGTTATCACTCCAGCTTACCAACCACAGTGGTCTGGTGTGCCTCTCTTGCAGAGATTTTCTTCACTATTCCAGTGGGCTACAATTTTGATCAAGGAGCCTGAGAGAGGCCCCATTTCTGTTGTTCACTTGTGCTCTTTCTTCTGGATCTCAGGACAGTGGGCTTTGTGACCCCTAGTGCCTCTGTGGTGTTGATCCTGGTAATGGCACAACCAAGAGGCCTGAGGTGGCAGGAGCACTTGCATAGTGCTGCAGGGGCACCCATGAGGCTCCACTCCTCACTGGTCCATGCTGCTCATAGGCCCAGGTTGGTGGGGGTGGGGAAGCAGCTTAGCTCCACGCAGCTCTGCATGTCCTCACCAGTCTGTGCTGCTCCTATTATTTGATTTTTAATCTATGAATTTCTTTTTTGATTAACTGTGTTTCTTGTATACAACATACCACTGGATTTTGATCTTTGATCCATTCTACCAATCTGTGATTTTGATTGGGGAACTGAGATAATTCACATTGAAAGTTATTACTGAGACCTTTAGAACTACCAACATAGCCAAAGGGAACTAAGGAGCACAGCAGATTCTCGCCTCCCAGAATTGACTGAGAATATACAAGCCTCTTCATCCCATAGCTCCCTTTCCAAACACTAAGGAGAATGGAGATTTGCAGTATCCTTGCCTGCCCACTCTAGTAGCAAGGGAGGTTCTCTCCCCACCTGCCCAAACACAGGCTGCAAGAAAATAAACAAGTGAATGCTGCTTGTCTCTGGAGTCATCAATATTGGGCCCCTGGCATGTTCCAGTCACCACTGTATCTGACACCCAGCACCAATCTTGGATAGTCTGGGTTCCCACAAACAGCCCCAGTCCTGCATGAATCTCTGCCTGTTGCACCAAGCCTGCTGGAGAACAAACTCAGGGCCATGTACCCTGCCCCCACCCCAGGTATGTCAGAGGCTGTATCTTGCCCCACTGCACAGTCTCAGGGATGAGTCTGCATTGTGCACACCAGGCTAGTCCTCCACCTGGTACATGGCAAGGATTAAAGATTCACCTGATTTTTCCAGTGCCCTGGACCCTGTGAGACCACTCAGAGCCTTGCACCTTCCTCAGCCCCTTCAGAATCTCCCCCAGTCAATCCCAGGCACACCTGGGTTTTCATGAGCCTCCAGCTGGGCTTTAAACTGGTCCCATAGACACCAGAATATATTCCAAATGCTCAGAATTAGTCCCCAAACAGCTGGAATTCATACCTGGAGCCTCAGAACCCAAAGCCCCACACTTTTCCTCGACCTGTGTCCCAGCTTGAACAATTACCACAAACAGGTTTACAGACAGTGGACCCCTTAGACAAAGAAGTCCCCACACACACCCAGAGGCGAAAAAGAAAGGCAAAAAGGAACATGGCCTCTCAGACTGCAGGCTCTGTAAATACATAGGAATTTTTTCTCCACTTTTTTCCCTTTTATCCAAATGTTTTCTTCTCTATTGGTATTTTTTCTTAGTTTTGTTATATATCTTTTTTTATGGAATTTTGAATTTTATCACCCATTTTCTTGTTTCCCCTTTTAAATATTACTTTGTTTTATTTGTTTGAATAGGTCCTCCTTTCTCTCTCTCTTCTTGCTGTTGCTGTCAACTTGTTTCCTTAGTATTTTTTCTCTGGTTTAATCTTTATTCCTTATTATTTATCCTTTTCCTAGTTGTTTATTTTTCTGTTATTGTTATCTAATACTAATTTTCTTTTACTCTTTAAAAGGAACTTTTATGTCAGTCTTGCCACTTCTTTCCATTGCATAATTTTTCAAAATCTGTTTTTTCTTTCTTTCTTTAAGTTCCCATTCCCACACCTTACCCTTACTGGTTTAGCCATTTATCCTCATGAATCTGTAGACAGCTAACTATGTCTTACTATGGTTTAAAACTGTTCTATTATGAATGGAAGTAAAATTGCTCTACTAGGTAGATATTTACTACCTATTAATGTCTAGTTTATCTTAGAATTTGTACTATAACTATAGATCTTGTCCCTACAGTTAAAGATAGTACAGTGTTAATTATTATAGTTTTTTTATAATTCAGTTTGTACTTGTTGCTATTGCTGCTGATTTTACTACTTTAACCAAGGTAACATAGCTGTTGCTATCAATTGGTTTTCTCCGAATGTCAATATCTAGATAGTGTTGGGTACTGGGCCAAATAAGTTGCAACTTTTCCTCTGTAATAAGCAGAGGTAGTTGGAACATGGGACAGACCCTTAGGCAAATATCTAGCCATGCCTAGAGGACATCTTTGCAAAATAGTCATCATCAAAAGAGGTCTCAAAACTACCAAAAAACAAAACAAAACCCTACCCAATGCAAGCAATTTGCAAGCCTCAGCACAGAAAACAAATAAATAAATAAATAGAAAATAATGAGAAAACATGGAAGCAAAATGCTCTCAAAAGCTTCTAACTCTCCCAAAGGAAGTTCAAGAAGCACTGACGGGGAAAAAATAAAAAACTACATGACCAAAATACTGAAAAAGTTATCAGTGAAAGTAACAAAACATTTCTGTGAATTCAAAGCAGAGATAATTAAAGAGTTAATGAACCTAATGAACAAATGATTAGTGAGTCTAAAGAAGACACTAATAAAAAATAGAAAAGATAAAGATGTGAAATCAATGAATGGAAAATATAGAAAATACCTGGAGTTCATAAAACAGCCTCAAAAATGCAGAAGACTAAAAACTCAATTGAAATTACAGTAAGTTCCTGACTTATGAACATTCCATTTGGGAACTTTCACAGGTGAACTGTATAAGATTCACAGGTGCATGGTATAAGATTCGCTTTATCAGACTACAAATGAATCCAACTTACAAATGTTTTCCTGGGATAGAACTCATTCATAAGTCAGGGACTTACTGTATGTACAGCAGAATCAATCAATCTGAGGAATGAATATCAGATGTAGAAAATAGGGCTGTGGTTGGTGATAAAATAATGAAAGATAAAAGTCGCAAGAGAAAATAAAAATTAATTTAGGAACTGCTAGACAATGCTAAGATAAATTGGAATCAAGTAAAGATCAGAAGTGAGCACAAAGGGCATAATCAACCTGTTTACACACAAGGGTAAAGTAGCAGAAAACTTTTCAAGCATGGAAAAAGAATTTGACATACAGAACCCCAAATACTTGTGATCAGAAAAGAACTACACCAAGACATGTACTCAAGATTCAACACAAGAATAGAATCTTAAAAGCTGTCAGATAAAAAAACAAATCACCTATAAAGGAAACCTTTCAGAATTACAGTACACTTTGCAACACAAACTCTAAAGGCAAGGAGAGATTAGAGTGAAGTTTCAAGCACTGAAAGAAAACAATTTCCAACCTAGATTAATGTATCCTGCAAAATTATCTTTCAAAACTGATGGAGAAATAAGATACTTTCTTGATGAAGAGCACCTAAAGAAAATCATGACCTCAAAACCATCATTCCAAAAAATTCTCAAGGATATCCTAGAAAGAAACAATGAAGATAACAATGCCAAAACCCCAATAGAATATATCTATGAGGCAAGGCAAGCAATTAAATAGAGTGGAAAGAAAGGAAACCCAACACCAGGAAAATAATATCATGACAAAGATAAGTCAATGCCTATCAGTTGTAACCATCTATGTGAATGGTCTAAATTCACCAATCAAAAGAAACAGATTGGCTGAATGAATCAAGAAATAAGACCCAACAATATACTACATACAAGAAACATATTTAACCTATAACGAAATTCATAGATTGAAAGCCAATGAATGACAAACAATCCATACAAGAGGAACACCAATAAAGGCAGGAGTAGCTTCTAATTGTAAATCAAGTGGATTTCAAGCCAGGATTGATCAGAAGAGACAGAAAAGTTCACTACATACTGGTTAAGGGAATAATAACAATCACACACACACACAAACACACACACATACATCTCCTATATATCCTAAATATTGGCACACCTAACTTCTAACTTCATAAAATAAATACTAATGGACATGAAAAATCAGACAAACACCAATACAATTCTAATGGAGGAATCTCAATACCCTACTGTCACAAATAGATTGACAGGACAAAAATTAAATCAACAAAGACATATCAGAGTTGAGCCAAACCTTTGAAAAAATCTACATCATAGACATCTACAGAGTGTTCCACTCAAAAACAACAGAATACACATTCTTATCAGTAGCACATGGGACTTTCTCTAAAATAGATCACATAATAGCACATAGAGCATGCTTATGCAAGTGCAAAGAAATTGAAATTATCCCACATATATTATCAGATTATACAGCAATGAAACTAGAAATCAGTGGCAAATCACCACAGAACTACACAGACACATGGAAATTTAAAATACCCTCTTGTATAATCAATGGCTTATTGACAAAATTAAGAAATTATACAGTTCTTACAATTGAATGATAATGTCAATATGACATACTGAAACTTATTAGAAACAATAAAAGCAGTCCTAAGAGGGAAGTTTAGAGAGGTAAATTTCCACATCATAAATACAAAGCAAGCTCAAAAAATAATCTAAGGATGAACCTCAAAGTTCTAGAAAAAACAAAAACAATTCAAACCCAAACCTAGTATGAGGGAGGAAATTATAAGATGAGCACAGAAATGTATACAGTTAGGACTAAAAGTGACACAGAATCAAAAAATCAAAAAGTTGATTCTTTGAAAGACTAAATAAAATAGATAAACCCTTAGCCAATCTTATCAAAATAAGGAAAACCCAAATCCATGCACTTAGGAAAGGGTGAAGTCACAATAGATTTTACAAAAATCCAAAAGATCATTGGTAACTATTTTGAGAACCAGTACTTTAATAAATCAGGAAACTCAAGAAAATTGATAGATTTCTAGATACACATGAATTACCAAAGCTCATCCAAGAAGATATAAAAATCCTGAATAATCCAATATCAGTCAATAAAATTAAAGAGATCATTCGAACAAACTACTAACTAAGAAAAGCCTAGGTCCCAACAGAGTTACTGCTTAATTCTAGAACAACTTTAGAGAAAACTCCTCAAATTTTTAATGGAATGAAAAGGGAAGCAATATTCTCAATCATTCCTGGAAGCAGCCCTAATACCAAAACTAGAAAAGATTTTAAAAAAAGAGAACTACAGGCCAATCTCTTTAATGAAAATAGATACAAAAATCTTCAAGAAGATACTGGCAATCAGAATGGACCAGATCATCAAAAAGATTACACACCATGACCAAATAGGATTCACTCCAGGAATGCAGGGATGGTTTAAAAATACAAATCAACAAATATAATAATCACATTAGAAGTAAGGACAAAAACCAAAAGATCATCTCAATAGATGCAGAAAAGACATTTGACAAAATTCAACATCAATCATAATAAAAACTCTAAAGAAAATTGGAATAGATGGTCTTTATCTCAATCTAATAAAAGTCATCTATGACAAACCAACCTCCAACATCATACTAAATGGAGAATAGCTGAAGGCACTAAATTCAGTAAGAAGACAAGGATGCTCATTATCATTACTCCTGTTCAGCAATGTTCTCAAAACATTAATCCCAGCAATTAGACAAGAGAAAGAAATAAAAGAAATATAATAGGAAAGGAAGAAGTTAAATCATTACTTGCAGATGACATGATCCTCTACATACAAGATCCCACAAACTCCACCAAATGACTCCTAGAATCAATAACCAAATTCTGTAGCATAGCAGGATTCAAAGTCAACACTCAAAAATCAACAGCATTCTTGTACACCAATAAAAAACTCACTGAGAGAGAGATTAGGGAAATAACATCTTTCACAATAGCATCAAGAAAAGTGAAATACTTAGTAATTAACCTAACCAAGGAAGTGAAAGACCTTTACAATAAAACTATAACACTCTAAATAAGGAGCTCAAAGAGGACATCAGAAAATGAAAAGATATCCCCTGTTCCTGGATAGGCAGAACCAATTTAGTCAAAATAGCCATATGTCCAATACTGTTGTAGAGATTTAATGCAATTCAATAAAAATACCAATAGCATTTCTCACAGACCTAGAAAAAAACAATCCTAAAACTTATATGGAACAAGAATAGACTTAGAATAGCATAAGCAATTTTTGGCAACAATAGCAAGGCAAGAGGTACCACAATCCTGGACTTTAAGTTACACCACAAAGCTACAGTGATAAAATAGCATACCACTGGAAAGAAAAACAAAAACTTGTGGCTAAATGGAACAGAAGAGAAGATGCAGAAATAATGTTAGGTACACTTTTCTACCTTATTTTTGACAAAAGGGCCAAGCACATTCTCTGGACAAAAAACAGCCTCTTTCACAAATGGTGCTGGGAAGACTGGCTTTCCACATGCCTAAGATTGAACCTAGACCAATATTCCTCACCATTAACTAAACAAAAGTTGAAATGAATCAGAGATCTAAATATTAAAACAGGGACACTTAATCTGCTAGAAGATGGAATACATAAAACTCTTGAAGACATAGGTGTAAGCAAAGATGTTCTGAACAAAACCCAAGTTGCACAAGAATTATTATAGAGTCAACAAATGGAATCACATCAACTTAAAAAGCTTCTTCACAATAAAGGAAACCATCATAAGAGTGAAGAGACAACCTACAGAATGGGAAAATATTTCATAACTACTCCTCAGAGAGCAGACTATATCTAGAATATATAAGGAACTCAAAAAATTAGATCCCCAAATGTAAAGACCCAATCCAAAAATGAATGTCTAAAATGAATAGACATTCCTCATTTGAAGAATTACAAATGGCCAATAAATACATGAAAAAAATGCTCAACATCTCCAGCCATTTGAGAAATGCAAATTAAAACAACATCGAGATTCCATCTCATGCCAGAGAGAATAGCTAGCATCAAGAAATTAATTAGTAACAAATGCTGGAGAGGCTGTAGGGAAATGGAAACCCTCTCCATTGTTGGTGGGAGTGTATGTTGGTACAACCACTATGGAAAGCAATATGAAGACTCCTCAAAAACTAAAACTAGAGGTTCCACTTGACCCAGCTATTTCCCTTCTAGGTATCTTCCAAAAGAGTTAAAATCATACCATAGTGATACATGTATATTCATGTTTATAGAAGCACAATTTATATTAGGTAAGTCTTGGAAACAGTCCATATGCCTATCAACAGATGAATGGACAAAAATGTGGTATTTATATACAATGGAGTAAAACTGCCATATGAAAGATAAACTTAAGACATTTTTAAGTAAATGTATACACTTAAATACCATAATCTTAAGTGACACAAATCAGACACACAAGTTTAAATATGTATTGTTTCTCTTGTGTGAGAGACACAAAGTATAAACAAGGAGCAAAATGGAAGATAGGTATTAGGAAGTAGAAAACAACTTCTTCAAATAGGCAGGGGAACAAGACCATGGGGAGTTCAGAAGGAAGGAAAGGAAAAAGATATTTAAAGCATAAGAAAAGAATTGAATGACAAAATGGAAACAGAGCTTTTATAAATGGGGAGGGGAACAAGAATTGGAGGGAGGGGAGGGGAAAGAGACAAAACTACAAACATATACTAATGGAAAAAATGAGAGTTGCTACTGAAAAGTATTCTCATTTCTGTCATTCCATTATTGTCCTGGTACTGATTTCCTTTCTTCTCTTTCTTCTTAACTGCACATCGTGCCTGGTGGTGTATTCATTCTATTAGATCTTCTGGCATTGTCACTTTCTAGGCTATTCTTGGGAATATTTTGGAGTGCTAGTTTGGTAGTCATGAATTTTCTTTGGTACTCTTTTTCATGGAAATACTTTATTTCTGTTTGTTTGTTTTGGGTACTGGAGATCAAACTCAGGTCCTTGTGATTGCAAGGCAAGCGCTGGAACCACTGAGATAAATCCCCAGCAATACTTTATTTCTGTATCAGTTTTGAAAGATAATTTTTCACAGTATATCAGTCTGGTTTTGAAGTTGTTTTCTTTTAGGACTTGAAACAGTTCACTCCAAGCTCTTCTGACCTTTAATGTTTGTGTTGAGAAGTCTGCTGTAATTCTAATGGGTTTACCTTTATAAGTGATTTGTTGCTTTTCTCTAACAGCTTTTAAGCTTTGGTCCTTGTGTTGGACTTTTATAATTTTGACTATGATATGTCAAGTAGAGGGTTTTTTTCTGATCATGGCTATTTGGGGCTCTGTATGCCTCACTTATCTCTGTTAATTTCTTTCTGCATATTTGGACATTTTTCTATTATTTCTGTAAACAGGTTTATTATGCCATTTATGCTGTCCTCTGATTTTTCACTAGTTCCAATCAACCTTAGATTAGTCTTCTTCATATCATCTAGTGGCTGTTGGATCCATTTATCATATTTTCTTATATTTTTTCCATTAAGTTTATTGGTACATTTTAGTTGTACAATACAGTTACATTCATTATTGGAATCTTATAACTTTACATGACTTATCTTGGTTATTTTTCCCCATTCCCCTGCCCTCTCTTCACCCCCTCCACCCTTCCCTATTTACAAAGACTTTGTTTCCATTTTTTCCTTTTCTCATAATTTTTCTTTTCTCTTCTTTCCTTTGCCCTATGCCCCCCATTTCCCCTACTCCTTTAGACCTTTTCTTCGTATTTCACATTATAAGTTATACAATTTGAAATTTACACTTTTATTTTTCACACCAGAGAAACTGTTCAGTATTTACACATGTGTGACCTATTTATTTCACTTGAGAGTATGGCCTCAATGTGCATCCATTTAGCTATAAATATTTCTTATAGCTTTTAAATTTTCTCTTAGTAATTGGTCACCAACATCAGCCCTATCTTCTAGTTCTGACACTCTGTCCTCACATTTTTCACTACTCCTGCCCATACTTTCAATACTATATTTAATCATCTGAATTTCCTTTTTTTTTTCTGTAGTATGATGCTTTTATTTGTTTTCTCATTGAGTTTACTGGTACATTTTAGGTATACAGTACAGTTACATTCATCATTGGGATCTTGTACCTTTGCATGACAGGTCTTGGTTCTCATTTTTTTCCCTTGTCCCTGGTCTCCCTTCACCCCCTCCTCCCCTCACCATTTACAAACACTTTATTTCCATTTTTTCATTCTCTCATATTTTTTCTTTCCCTTATTACCTTCCCCCTACCCTTCCCACTTTCCCTACACCTTTAGCCCTTTTCTTCCTATGGAAATCAATATGGAGATACCTCAAAGAGCTGGGACTAAAGGTTCCATTTTACCCAGCCATCCCTCTGCTGGGTATCTTTCCAAAAGAATTAATAGAATCATATCACAGTGATATATGCACACCTATGTTTATAGTGGCACAGTTTGTAATAGCTAAAACTTGGAAGCAGCCCATTTGCCCATCAGTTGGAAACTGGATAAAGAAAATGTGTTTTTTCTATAAAATGGAATACTACTCAGCCATAAAGAATGAGAAATTAGATTCATTCATAAGAAAATGGATACATATTGAGAATATACTCCTAAGTGAAATAAATAAGTCACACATGTGTAATTACCGAATAGTTTCTCTGGTGTGAAGAAACCGTAATAGTACATAAGATCCTAATGAGACAATCATCTGAATTTCTGTTTGGTACCTTTTCATGGACTCTAATTCTTTGTTAAAGTAGTTGCTCATGTTTGGTATAGCTAAGGAAGCTTTTTATTAGTATTTTCTGTAAGGTCACTGATGGTTTTGTTTATTGGATCACTTATGTGTTTAGTTATGTCTTCTTTGAGCCCACCAAGCCCATTATTGATCTGTATTTTTAAAAACTCTTATCCTTATAAATTACTTGGATGTATGATTTTTTATTACCTTCCCATCACTCCATGGACCAGCTTTGGAGGAGCTGGGAGTTTTTGGAGGCATTTTGGTGCTTTGTCTTCCCTTTTTTGGTGTGTGTTGAGGTTTATGGGTTGATTATAGTGGAAGACTTTCTTTCTAGTATGGACACCTTTGCTGTTAGTGTCTGCTAGAATGGCATTCCTTGTGTAAAAAAAAATGTGGAGAAAATACAGCATAGAAAAATTTAACAATAATTAGAAATGAGTTTTGTGTTTATTGCCTTTAACTTTAATATAATTTATCTAATTTTAAGTTTACATAATTTCAGTTTAATAATATCTGCCCTCCACAATCATATCACTCAATTCCTGAAAGTGTGAACCTTGGCTCTTGTAGCCAAAATATGTTAGTTCAATGCAATAGTGAAAGCTTTTCACTTTTCAAGGTCTTCACTGGGTGTGGGAGGTCTTCAAGGAAGTGTAATTTTTATTGATTTGGGCCTTTTTTCAATTTGAGACTGATAATTTTATTTAAGTTTTTCATTACACCATATTAATTGCATATATTAATGGGATTCACTGTGGCCTTTGCATACTTGCATATAGGATGCATTGATCATAGCCATCATCTACAGCCATACCACCCTGAACGTGCCTGATCTCAACTGATCTCAGAAGCTAAGCAAGGTCGGGCCTGGTTTATACTTAGATGGGAGGTCATAGCCATCTACTCTTCCTCCAGTTTCACTCCCCTTTCCCTTGGCTCCCTTCTCAGGCTCTCATAGTAATTATTTTGCTTTCAAGTCAATCCTTCAATGACAATGCTACTGAATCTCTTTCATCTTACTGTTTCCATAGGTCCTTTCCAAACTAACCTATAACTCTTATATATAACCTATAACCTATAACAGAAACAAGCAGTACTTTTTACATATTTTTGGAGCACAATAAATATTAATTTAAACTCATATCTTACATGCCAAACATAAAAGACAGGGTCATTAAATTCCAAATCAATCTAATAAGCTGTAGAGATGTACCACATTCTCATTTCAATATTATTGTTATAAGGATGATAAAAATGAATGTTGTGAATGAATCTAGTATCACTTAAATATTAATTTTTCTAATTTCTAATATTTCTCCAATCTGCTACCTAATAAAGAAGGTTGTTATCATTTAAAATATTAGCCTTCCTTAGCCTTAGAATTTTAAAAACTAACATTAAATCATTTTAAGTGGATTCCTAGTGAGGTGCACTTCGCTTTTTCATTTTACAAATTTCATAGAGTAATATTCTCAACTAATTTTTATCTCCAGAAGCACAATGTCACCAAAATAATAACTTTCATCAAGAATTTAACTTCATACTCTCTCCAAAGTAATATTAGAGAAAATCATGAATATACGGGTAGTGTCTCAACATTCCAGAAGCTATCTAGCTTAATTTAACAGAGTTCTGGATCATAGCAAATTTTGAGTACCAACCATATAACCTACCTTACAGTAAATATCCCATTTAGTGCAATGTACTTATATTATTTTCATCTGACTTGTTGAAATGTAATTATTATTTTCAGGAAATGTAGATATTAGGTATATTGAAAGAACAATTAGTGAGAGAGAGAAAGAGAAAGAAGGGGAGAGAGAGAGACTACACACCTATATCTAGGTCCCAGAGTAAATGTATTGAAGATATTCTTTACCTCTTCTTGCAGTTTTCATTTTCTGATAGACCTTAAATATCAGCACATTTCCCAATAATTAACATCTATCCAGAGATATTAACATTAATTAATGATATAGAAGACCCAAGATCCTTCATGGGTTAAAGGATTGTCAGGGATATTTACATTTGTTTGAACTGAAGATTCCTCTGATTACCTCATTTCTTCCTAATTGGTGCCTTATAAAAATAAATTGGCCACAATGATTTGCAATACTCATTTTTTTACCTCTCCTAAAATTGGTTTAAATACAACAAATATTATAGTGAACATATGTTTTATTGCATGTATCATATTTAGACTTAAATTCATTTACAGAATTATCAGATTAATTACATATGTAAAAATATTGCCTAGATACAGGCTATATGCAAAAGAATCTCCTTTATAAAACTTGTCAAATTAGTACAAAATATACATGTGTTGTATTATTAATGGACTTAATAGTATTATTCCAGCAGAGAAAAGGGTAGAGAAACAAGATTTTATTTAAATTGTGAAGCAACACTTCAATTTCTTTCATCTACTTAAGGTAGCTTATTCTTTAACATTCACATTTGTTGCTTGTGGTGATGATGATGGTTGTGCTACTACCCCATAGACATTGGAAAGGAACTGATTATATACAAAATAGAGCAGAATCTGTCTCATCAGTTTTCCCTCACAAAGACCACTCTTAATTGAGGCATGAATTAAATTAGTTCTCTTTAAACACATCTTTAGCCACAACAAAATATCCTTCACCTATGTTGATGATTCTACTGACGGGGCTTCAGTGGAGTGCAGTTAAAAATATTCAGAGAGGGCAGGGACAAGGGGAAAAATGAGGTAAAGGTACAAGATCCCAATAATGAATGTAACTGTACTGTATACCTAAAATGTACCAATAAACTCAAAATGCAGGGTGAAAAAATAATAATCTGAGCTCTGTGGTTTATGTCTCCTTGTCTTCAAGAGTTTCCACTCATAACAAAATGCTTAAATGGATCTTTGCTTAAGATTCAGCCTCTATATAAGCACTGTAGTGCCGAGTTCTATCTGGAACTCTGACATGTAGTCAGAGTATTAATACAAATTTAGATCATAATAAGAAAAATATAAATTAAAACTAAAACAAGTTATCATTTTCAACCAATTATTTTATCAAAACTCAATAATGTTAGAGATGTGAGCATGGCAACTTTCACTCTCATACATTGTCAGTGGAAGCATGATTAGTACAACATCTATGAATGAAAAATTGAGAATATCTGACAAAACCAACCAATATATAACCAATAATTGCATTGTAAGAATTTTTCCAAAGCATATTCCTATGGGGAAAATGACATACATTCAAAGATATTCATCACAGTTTTATTTCAATTATTAACATATCAAAAACAACCTAAGTATACATCAGGATGGTCAAAGAACATATAATAGAATAGAATGTTATAGCATCATTAAAAATAATGAAAACTATTTATATGTATTTTCTATATATGTGTATATAAGGCTTTCTAAGGCATACCTTTAAAAATTTAAGGAATACATTGAGTTAATTATGTTGCCATTTCGCTAAAAATGCATACATGTATATAACCTGTGTATGCACAGCACAGCACTAGAAGGGAGTAGAAGAAACCCTGGACTAGTGTCTGGGGAAAGATAGTTTTCATGAAGAGGCTTGTTTCTTAAAGTTCGTATTATTTGCTTGTGTATCCTATGAAAAGTTGAAATCTTTTAAAGAAATAATTGGCAATATCGGCTGAATTTTAATTGATTCTTCCTAGAAAGACCAGTGTCTGTGTCCATATTGTGCCCTGCCCACTAACTGGTTGGGCAGGCCATCAAGTCCTTCATTAAGATGGACTAGTTTTACAGCGAGGGGTGTTAAGAATAATGAAGAAGTGAAAACGCTGGAAAATAACTTTTTTTTTGGTCCTGGGAATCAAACTCAAGACCTTGTGCTTGAGAGATAGGCGGTAGAACCACTGAGCTAAATCCTCAGTCCTGGAAAAAAAAATAACTTTTTGATGATTCGTTACCATGTTAGGTTATGAACCTTTGCAGATCTATTGAGCTATATGGACTTCATCCCAGAAAAATGCACAAAATCTTGTGCACAGGATTAGGTATATGGGCCCTCCTGAAACTTATTTGTGCTCTCAGGCCTAAGAACACCTACTCTAAAAAATCAAACACAGCCCCACCTCCCAGGGGCTACAGGAGGCCTATTTTATTTCTTATTAAAGAAATACCTGGCATTGAGATTAATTTTTTCTTTTTGTCAACAATTCTTAACAGGCAGATATGACTACATTTCAGTTGTTATAAAGCTACTATTTATATACCTATGATGACTTTTATTCATAGAGCTTGCTTAAGAATTACAATACCCAATATCTGTTAATAGTTTGATGCCTATGGCTTTACTGAAAAGGTAAAAATCAAAGGTCAACACTCCAGTAGGATATTTTGAGCAGGCCAACACCCTCCTTCACTGACCTCCACATATCTTCTTTCCTATAGAAATTGGGATTTCTTATGACACTAAACAATCCTGGAGGTAAAACTTTGGAAATTCTATATTTGGCCACAAAGCACATGGTAAAGAACTTCTAGAAACTAAGTGTGTGTGCAGACTGTTTCACATTCAGTATTGTCTCCTCACTCACCTGAAGTCTCTGAGTCCCCAGACCATTTACTTCCTAGAAAGAGAATAAGCAGAAATAGGAACTGGCATGTTGAGATAAATTTCATCAGTTGAATTAAGCGAGGTCTAATATTTATTTATCTTTAAAGCAATAGCTCAACTGGGCATGGTGGCGCACACCTATAATCCTAGCACTCAGGAAGCAGAGGCAGGAGGATCACTGCAAGTTTGTGGGCCCACCTGGGCTACATAGTGAAACCTTGTCTCAAGAAAGAAAGAGAGAAAGAAAGAAAGTAAGAAAAAAAGGAAAGAAAAAGCTCAGAAGCTCATCTGTGATAATGACTCCAAAACAGAAATTTTGTACACTATTTTCATTTTACAAGATTTTACTATAGAAAATGGTGAATTCTCAGAAAACAACAGAGAATACAACCATAGTGTAGATGCAGCATATAGCTACTTCAGTGCAAGAACATACTTCCCTTTCCATCTCTGCAAATATTTTTGTCTGAATGTGGTATCTTCCAGATACTTATTATTTTCACCTTTCCAGATCATGAGGAAGACTGAGAAGGAAACTTTCAATACCCACAGCTTGTTATTGAGTGATTTCTGGCAATTTGAGTGAACACATGGGACCTAGACCTGTTTTCTCTGGGCTCTATCTTCCCAAGAAGGGTTGCATTTACAAATGAAGACATCAGTGCACTGTGAAACATAATTACTTGCCCACAGTAATTCTACTTTAGGTTATTGAATCAGAATCTGAATCCAGGTCCACGTGGTTCCCATACACTTCAAACGTCCTGTAATGGTTTCTGGTGAATCTACTACCAATTGATTTCAAAAGCCACATAACCACCTGTCATCAATATAATTTAAATGCTTCAAAAATCAGTGGCTGTCAGATTTTACTATGCCTCACGATCACCTGGAGGGCTTGGTAAGAACACATTCCTGGGCTCAGAATGTAACTTAGTGGTAGAATGTTTGCCTAGCCTGTACAAGGCCAAGGGTTCCATCCCTAACACTGAAAACAAACAAGCAAAAGTGGATTTCTGAGAGTACATTTGGTGAAGGACAACAACATTTGCAACTTCTAACAAGTTCCCAGATGTTGCTGGTGCTGCTTGTCTGGTGACCATATGCTAAGAACTACTAAACTACCTACATGATGTAGAGAGAAACCCTGGAGGGAGCTGTCCTGTCTCTCACCTTACAGTGTAGCAGAGTTTCAGCAAAGCTATTTTCCCAATGCACCATTAAATTTTTTATTTTTGGTGGGACAGAATCTCACTATATAGTCTAGGCTGGGCTTGAACTCAAAATCATCCTGCCTCAACCCCTGAGTCCTGGGATCATAGGTGTGCATTATCACTCCCAGCTCAAGATTAAAAAAAATGTTAAGGATAACACTCATTTATCCCTCTTGAAGTAAGTGGCATACATTTTCCTCTTGTTCTCTTTCATCTCCTATAGACATGTGTCCTTAAAAGTGACACATCTTATTACCATAGAATGTACTATGTGTAACCCTATTGAGTTTACATGCTTACAGAAAGTATAAAGTAAACAATTCTCTTTCCATTTTTTCTGTCCTGGATACTGAAAGTAACTTGTTTTATGATAAACTTTTTTTTTTGTTTTTTGAAACAGGGTCTCACTATGTAGTTGAGACTGACCTTGAACTCACTATGTAGCCCAGGCTGGTCTTGAACTCATAGCAGTCCTCCTGCCTCAGCCTCCTGAGTGCTGGGATTATAGGCATGTGCCACCATGCCCGGCCTTATGATAAACTTTTTAATATTTACCAACTTAGGTCTTCTTGACACATATTTCATTTTAATAGATATTCATTCATGTTTTGCTTGCATAATACATAATAAATTTCAGTTCTTTTTCACAGATAATAAACTTGAGGAGCAAGGTTGGGCAGTTAAGTTTTAAAACATAAGTGCAAAGGAATGAGCTTAATTTATTTAATCTAGAAAGCAATTATTTAGAGCTTTAAACAATTAGGCATCTAGGTGTGCCAAAGAGGATGTGGGTGACACTAACATGTTTTTGCCAAAACTGAGTTTTTTCCTAGTGCATTTGGTATTTGAAGAATCTATGTGCGACATTTGGTAAATTTACCTTGCATCACTATAGAACTAATAAACTGGAGGAATTACAGTGCCCGTCAGCTCTGATTTTATATTCTCAGTCCCTTCAAATTAGATCAAAACTACAGAGAAGTACCAAATAAGTGACACCATTCACATACCTGCAGATACTGCTGCTTTAGTTGATTGAGGTAGGACATCCATGTTCCTACCCTAGTTGCCTGGAACAAGCAGTGATGGCTAGTTCACTACAGCTCCTATCCATGTTGCTGAGGGAGCCATGTCACACCTTTCTACTAGTAATAGCACATGTAGGACACAGTGAACACAAGTAACCTTTCTTTGTACCTCCTAGCTATAGGAGTCTTTTTTATCTCATTGAGTTTATTGGTGCATTCTAGTTATACAATACAGTTACATTCATCATTGGGATCTTGTACCTTTACATGACAGGTCTTGGTTCTCATTTAGACCCTTGTTTCCATAGAGATTCCTTTCCCATGCCCTTGTATTTCATAGGTTCCCCCACTCTCTGGGTTTAGGCCACTATGAAGCTCAAGCTCTGTTGCTGAATTTAGGCTCAAGGACTGGAATGTGGTTATCTTGGGGGAACTTGGAGTTAAGAGCAAGACATGGTACTATTGCTGCCAGGTTGTGGCTTAAATAAACTTCTGTAGGCTATCCTAGATACTGCGACTATTTTGCCTAACTTATTTTCTTCCAGGAAAAATTAGACACTAATTTCCAAATACCTCATTTTAAAATACAATTTAGTTATTATTACCAGAGAAGCAATTAACTCTACCTCTTTACCTTTTGTATGAATTTGTTCTTTCATTCTCACCTTGCTTCAAATATATAGGTCTTTCTTAAGTATCATTGGTAAAGTGTGAACTCCTAATATTTAATAAATACTAAAATATTAACAATGCTTTTCTGTCTTGCTTCCCTAATTAGACTGATATAGTAATTGGCATTTCTGTAACTACTGTGTCCAAAGTCTTAGCTTTAAGACTCTTGCGTATAGTCTCATTTGAGCAATAAAAAGACAATCTGAAAAATAACACAATAACAATATGCATGTGGGGACGTGGGGGTATTTTTGTTGGCCTTTAACTGCCACTTGTTCATGGAGTTATGTAGCTCAATCAAAATCTTTAATGATATGGATTGGATAAAAGTTTTCCTAACCTCAAAGGAATGCTCAAACACTTAAACCTGTGTGCCATTTCATGACTGGCCTGTCCTCCATAAGCAAAGTGTGGAAGAACTCTGGATTTATAGACAGAATTGGAGGTTTAGATATGTCTGATGAAATGGGAATGGAGGAGGACAAAAGAATTCATGAGGAGCATCAGTTCTGCCAGTAGAAGGAGATATCTACATGGGTGGGGGGAAATTGGGCACCAAGGTCAGTGGCTGTGGTTTCAGGAATAATGCTAAGTTTGAATGCCACCTGATCTGCTCTTCTCCCACCTCTTCCATCACATAACTGCTTTTAAAGTAATTGTCGCTCTAGGAAAGACAAGAAAATGTTAAGGTAGAATCCCCAAAACTTTTTTAAGCAGGACACAAAAAGCACTAACTATAAAAAAATCATAAATTAAAATGGTAATACAATTAAAGACTTGTGCACATAAAAGGTTACCATTAAGACTAAAAGGACAGGCATGGAAGTTCATGCCTGTAATCCCAGCATTCTGGAAGGCTGAGGCAAGAGGATCACAAGTTCAAGCCCAGCCTGGGTAATTTAGCAATTTAATGAGACCCTATCTCAAAAATAAAAAGTAAAAAAGGCTGGAGATACAGGTTAATGTGAAGGCCCTAAATTCAATCCCAGCTACAATTAATTAATTGATTAATTAAAACAATAAGCCACGGGCCGTGGATTTAGCTCAGTGGTTCGGTGGCCTGCCATGCAAGTGCAAGGACCAGAGTTCAATCCCCGGTACCGAAAAAGAAAAACAAAAGCAAAACAATAAGCCACAGAACAAGAGATGACATAATACTTTTGTTCAACAAAAGCCTCCTATTCAGGTTACATATACATTTCTAAGAAAAAGATAGTCAACCCAATAGAAATATGGGTAGAAGACCTGAAGAAACACTACAAAAGAGGATAGCCAAAAGGTAAAGCAACATCTGCAGAGGACCTTAATATTGATTATGCCCAAGGCAGGCTGTGAAGAGTTAACCCCTCAATTGGCTTGTTTATAGAAGTGAGTCTGGCCGAAGTCTACTTGCCAAGGTCAGAGTAACCTGCACCAAAATTCTGTTCCCACAACTAAAACCTTCAGACTAGAAGGACAATGTTTTAATTACAACCATATATTTTTCTATTCTGCTGGAATTTGAGAATGCTTTGTCTTGTCCTTTATGGGCCTTCTTTACATTAATTTCCATAGAAACCACACATCTCCTTTACCTCAATTGATTTCCAATAAAAGTCAGTGCCTGAAATTGGCCAGCACCTGTTGGTTAGCCTGGCATTGGTCATCCTGGCACCCTGCTTTCTCTCCTAGTTCTGTCTCTTAGCGTGTTGTATTTTTCCTCAGACCTGCATCTAATGCTGGGCAGGGGGACTAGAGAGTCACTGCAGGAGTCTCTGGCAACATCAAATAGAGATACACTTCTCTAGTCATCAGAGAATTACAAATTAGTATTATAATGCAATGTCTACACAGTAATCAGAATAACTAAAATGCAAAACAAATATGTCACCTATTGTGGCATGATAAATATGTGAAGTAACTAGAAGTTTCATACATTACTGATGTGAATGTAAATTTGTACATCCACTTTGGAAAAATTCTTTGGCCATATCTACTAAAGCTGAATCTATGCAATATATGAATCAGTATGGTAGAGTGATTTCACTCCTGGACATATAGTGAACAAAAACATGCACATATATTCACTCACAGGCTTATTCAGGATGTTCGTAGCAGCATATTCATAATAGCCCAAACTAGAAAACATCTATGATAGTTAATATTATAGCAACTTGGTTGGGCCATGGGGTGCCCAGATAAATATTATTCAGAATGTTTCTGTGAGGTTCTTTTTGGATGAGATTAACATTAAAATTGGTAAACTGAGTAAAGTGGATGCCCCTTCCCAGTGTGGGTGGGCCTCATCAAATCAACTGAAGGCCTGACTAGAACACAAGACTGCCTTCCACTATGCAGGAGGGAGGTTTTTTCTATCTGATAGCCTTTGAGTGGTTCTGTTAATTCTATTTCTAGAGAACCCTGATTAATAAATAACCAAGTGCGCATCCAAGAGTAGTTTCTGTGGTGTGAAAATCTAAAAGTATAAATAAGATCCAAATGGTATAATTGACAAAGTGAAATAGGGAGAAAAGGGCTAAAGGTGTAGGGGAAGTGGGAAGGGTAGGGAAAAAGAAAAATATGAGAAAACAAAAAAATACAAACAAAGTTTTTGTAGATAGGGAAGGGTGGAGAGGGTGAAGGGAGGGCAGGGGTATGGAGAAAAAGCAAGAACCAAGACCTGTCATGTAAAGGTACAAGGTCCCAACAATGAATGTAACTGTACTGTATACCTAAAATGTACCAATAAACTCAATGAGGAAGAAAAAGAGTAAAATGGATTAACTATGTGTGACATTTTTCACACAATAGAATTCTGTACAGCTATGAACTGATCACAACTACCCCCCAAAAAAATCCAAACACAAAGAGAATAGGCAAAATTAATATATACTTTTAGAAGTTAAAATAGTAACTACTAAGATGAGTACTTATTGGAAGCAGGTAGGAATGGAAGCCTGTGTGGTTCTTGTAATGTTTTATTTCTTGATCTGGGTGAAAATTATGAGAATGTGTTCTGTTTTTGAAAATTCAATGAGCTATTCACTTAGGATTTTTTCACTTTTAGGCATGTATATTATGCTCAATTTTTAAAAAAATTAAAGCTCTTTGTTGGAGAATACCTTCTAAAAAGTCTTAACAAGGAAAGGAGACTCAGAAGCAACCTATTAATATGACCTTACCAGGCCACATAAATTGATAGGGACTGAGAATCATTCAAGTTCAAATTCTAGTATGTTTTCTCTAAAATCTGGATACAATACAAGGATTCTCATTTTCAACAGTTTTATTTAGTACAGTATTGAAAGTGCTAACCAGAATAATCAGGTAAGAGAAAGAAATAAAGGGCATCTGAATTGGAAAAGAAGTCAAATTGTCACTGTTTGCAGATGACACAATGTTACATATAGAAACTGCCCCAAACTCCACTGAAATTATTAGAGTTAATAAGTAAATGTAGCAAAGTTGCAGGATATGTAATAAACAGAAATCAACAGCAGAAACCAGTAGCATTGCTGTATATTGAGTGAATTATCTGAAACAGAAATTCAGAAAGGAATCCTATTTATGATAGCTAAAAGAAAATACCTAGAGATAAATTTAACAAAATAAGTGAAAGATCTCCAAAGTGAAAATTATAAATCACTGATGAAAGAAACTGAAGAAGATATGAAAAAGCAGATTCATGGATTGTTCATGGATGGAAAAATCAGTAGTGTGTAAATGACCCAAATACTGTCAAAATACCATTGACATTCTTCATGAAACTGGGAAAAACAAATGCCCAACAGATACATGAAAAAATTTTCAACATCACAAATCATCAGGCAAGAACAAATAAAAACCACAATGATGCATCAATTCACTCCAGTAATAATGACTAATATAAAAACCCCAATAGCCAAAGGAATCGAGCAAAAAGAACAAAGCAGGAGCCATTATACAACCTGACTTCAAAAGATACTATAAAGCTATAGTAATCAAAATAGCACCTTATTGGCAGAAAAATAGACACATAAATCAATGAAACAGAATAGAAAGCCCAGAAATAAACCCATGCATTTATAGTCAACTGATTTTTGACAAAGAACACTCAGTTGAGAAAGAACAGTCTTTTCAATAAATAGTACTGGGAAAACTGGATGTTCACATGCAGAAGAATAAAACTAGACCCCTGTCTCTCACCAGTTACAAAAATAAAATTCAAAATAGATTAAAAACTTAAATGTAAGAACTGAACTATAAAACTACCAGAAGAAAATGCAGATGAAATGCTTCAGGACATTAGAATAGGCAAGGACAATCCATGTAAGGCCTCACAAGCACAGGAAACTAAAGCAAAAATAGACAAAAAGGGATTATATCAAATTAAAAAGTCTCTGCACACCGAAGGAAACTGTCAACAGGTTGAAAAGACAAACCACAGGATGGGAGAAAATATTTACAAACTATGTACCTAAAAAGGTTTAATATCCAGAATACATAATGAACTCTAAAGACACAATAGCAAAAAACAAACAAAAAAAACTAATAGCCCAATTTTATAAAGAGCATTACATCTAAATAGTTATTTCTCAAAAGAAGACATACCCAACAGATATATAAAAAAAAACACCACCACAAGTTATCTGGTAAATGCAGTAAAAACCTCAAGATATCACTTCACTCAAGTAAGATGACTAATCTAAAAAAGACTAAAGATGATAAGGCTAGCACCAATATGAAAGAAAGAGAACCCTTGCATGTTGTTGATAGGGGTGTAAATTAGTATACCCATTATAGAAAACAGTATGGTGGTTCCTCCAAAAACTAAAAATAGAACTATTATATGATCCAACAATCCTACTGCTGGGTATGTTAGGCTGAGGAGAGTAGAGTAGTGGGACGAATAGGGAAAGATTGATAAATAAACATTAAACTACAGTTAGAAGCAATCTGGTGTGCTAAGGCACAATGGGGTAACTATAGATAACAATAATGTACTGTATATTACAAAAAGCTAGAAGAAAGGCTGTTGAAAATTTTCCTGGTAAAGAAATAATAAATGAAGAGATAAATAGATTTGACCGGATTTAAATGTTATGCAATGTATACATATATAAAAACATTACATGAATCCCCATTAATATGCACAGTTTTCATTTTTGTTTTTGTTTGTTTGTTTTTTATACCAGGGATCAAACTCAGAACCTTACACTTGCAAGGTAGGCACTGGAACCACTGGGCTAAATCTCCAGCCCAATTTTTATATTTTTAATGTATTAGTTAAAATTTAAATAACAAATTCCAGTATATTAACAACTGGAAAAAAAACTGGACATAACACAATAACCAAGCATAAGAAGACTAAAAGGTGATAAGATCACAGGCTGCCTAGAGACTTTGAAATTTGTGGAACAATACTGATGAATTCTGTAAATATTCTCATTGGCACCCATATATTTCAGAGAGGATGCTGCAGAAACTTCCAACCTGGAACTTCCAACATGTTCAGACAAAAAATCTCCATGAAAAAACTATTCTCTTTAGCCAAAGTACTGAAAAAAAGCATGGCCTAACAATAAAACCCTTTCAGTCAATGCTCATTCTACTCAAAAAACTGACATTTTGCCTCATCCCACTCTCTAGCCCTGCAAAAGTAAATATCACACGTCAATGCCCCTGGTGGTTGGTATGACTAGCTGAGCAGGAAACTGATCCAGCGCTTAACCAGAAGAAGCAGGTGATGGCAATAACAACTCCCTTACCAGAAGAGTGTAAGTGGGACCAAGCAGGCAGCTGATCTTCCATTCCCTGCCTGGCAGAACCTTGAGTGTTTAAGACTTCACTTAAACATTACTGGTATGGGGTCAGTGGAACCCAATAATAGGCTAAATAGGGGTCCACCTCACCTTCCTGCTACATATCAGTGGGAAAACTGCCTGCTTAAAATAAAAGATTAAAAAAGATCTGGAGTCAGAATATCCAAATATAAATGATGTTCTGTACAATAAAATTGTCATACCAAGAACCAGGAACATCACAACAAGAATGAGAAAAGACGATCAGTGACAAGGTGAATGAGATACTGGAATTATATGACTAAAACAGTCATTGTCAAAATTCTTCAACAATCAATTATGAATTCTTGTAAAACAAATGAATGAATAAAAAACTTAGTAAAGAAACAGAAGTTATATAAAAAAAACCAAATAGAGATCACAGAACTAAAAAACAAAATGAGCAAAATAAAAACTCAAAGGATGGAATTAATAGTAAAGTGGAAATTGACAAAGGATGGAATAAGTGAATTTAAGGTTAAGAGAATTTATCCAGTAAAAGCAGCATAGAGAATACTGACTGAAATAAATACAGACGGGAACAGGGTAAGGAGGTGAAAAGGGACAGGGAAGGAGGGGGAGGGCAGAAGAATTAACACCAATTTTACACAAGCTCTTTTAGAAAATCTCAGAGGAGGAAACATTTCATGAAACTTCATGAACATTTTATGAAGCTAATATTATAAGTTGAATATTTCTTACCTGAAATGCTTGGGCCCAGAAATGTTTCATATTTCATAAGTTTTCAGATTTTGGAATATTTACATAGACTTTACCAGTTGAGTTTCCTTAATCCAAACATCTGAAATGCTAAAAGCTCCAAAATCTGAAACTTTTTGAGTGTCATGTTGGTACTCAAAGTGTTTTGGAAAGTGAAAGAAGCCAGACTCAGAAAGTCAAATATTGCATGTATTTTCTCATATATGGAATCTTCTTTTTATTAGTACATGCTTGCAGTATACAAAGTTTACATTCATCTTGGGGAGTAGGGACATGTACATAATACAGTTTGTTTCTTTTTTAAAATCCCACTCCCCTTCCTACACACTCCTCTCCCTCCTCCTCTAAGTCCCTTTTCCCTGTTTTTATTCTTGTTGATATTATTAATCTTAGCTCATATTCATAACATATAAAAAATAAAAAAGTCATTAGCTTATTAGGGGGAATAACCTGATGTTATTAGGTGGAATCTTAAAATAATTTTTAAGGCAACAACAGAAAATCAAAAGAAAGACGATTAGACAAGAAGGGGTCAGGAGGAAGGGGAAGAGTTGTAATGAAAGAGTGTAAAAATAATCAAAATATATTATAGGTAGGCACAAATACACCAAAGTGAATCTCACTAACCTATGTAACTAATATGCTTTAATAAAAAAATGTTTTCAGAATTTTGAGTATTTTGGATTTTTTATTTTTGTATTAGAGATCCTCAACCTGTCCCATGTATCAAATTTAGAAAAAGACAATAGGAAAAAAAGAAAATTATATACTAATCTCACTCATCAAATTAGATGTAAAACACTTCAATGACATATTAGCAAATTGAATCCTTCAATCTATAAAAAGAATTATACATGATGACCAAGTGGAACCTCTTTAAGTTATATAAATTTGTTTCAACATTTAAAAAAAATCAATCAAAGCTGGGTCTGGGGTACACATGTATAATCTCAGCACTGTGGAAAGCTAAGGCAGGAAATTGCAAGTGTAAGCCCTGCCTGGGCAAACATTCCGTTTCAAAATAAAAAATTGAAAAAGTGCCAAGGATGTAGCTTGGTGTGAAGGCCCTGGGTCCAATCCCCACTGCTGAAAGAATACCATCAGTATACTCCATCATATCAACAGGCAAAAGACGAAAAGCCATACTCTCATACTGATTGATACAGAAATACTATTTGACATAACCCAACTCCCTTTTATGATTTTTGATAAAAACACATTTTTTCAGCTGACAAAAATGAGAGAATTTCTTAAATTTGATGACAATCCTTTTATATCATTCTTTTTTTCCTCATTGAGTTTATTGATACATTTTAGGTATACAGTACAGTTACATTCATCATTGGGATCTTGTACCTTTACATGACAGGTCTTGGTTCTCATTTTTTCCCCTTGTCCCTGACCTCCCTTCTCCCCTCCTCCCCTCCCCCTTTACAAACACTTCATTTCCATTTATTCATTTTCTCATATTTTTCCATTTCCCTTATTACCTTTCCCCTACCCTTCCCACTTCCCCTACACCTTTAGCTGTTTTCTTCCTATTTCACATTGTCAATTATTTCATTAGGATCTTATGTACTATCATATTTTTTCACACTAGAGAAACTATTCAGTATTTACACATACTTTTTTTGGGGGGGTTGGACATTTTATTTTTTAAATATTTTTTTCTTTGTATTGAGTTTATTTGTACATTCTAGGTATATAGTGCAGTTACATTTATCATTGGGATCTTGTACCTTTACATGACAGGTCTTGACTCTTTTTTTTTCCCCTTGTCCCTGCCCTCCCTTCATCCCCTCCTCTCCTCCCCATTTACAAACAGTTTATTTCCATTTTTTCATTTTCTCATATTTTTTTCTCTTCCCTTATTCCCTTTCCCCTACATTCTTAATAGTGAAGGATCGGATGCTTTCTCTCCCAGATTGGGAAAACTGGGAAAACTCCTGTTCTTACTACTTATACTGAACAGAGAATTGGAAATTCTAGCTCCTACAATAAGTCAAGGTAAAGAAAAGAAACAGCAAATTAATGGAAAGAAGAAACTTTCCCTATTTTCAGATTATGTGATTATATACATAGAAAATCCCAATAATTCTATTAAACAACTCCTAGAACTAATATGTGAGTTTACTAGGGTCACACGATTGAAAACACAGAAATCAATCTTCTTTCAATACACTGGCCATAAACATTTGGAAACTAACCTTAAAACACAGTACCATTTATAATTGTTCTAAATAAATGAAATTCTTAGGTATTATCCTAAGAAAACATGCACAGGATTCCACTTTTGAAGATTACAAAATGCCAATGAAAGAAATCAAAGAAGAAATTAATAAATTGGGCAAGGGATTTAGCTCAGTGGCACTGGGCCTGCTTGGCAAGCTCAAAGTCCTGAGTTCAATTCCTGGTACCAAAAAAAACCCAAAAATTAATAAATGGAAAAATAGGTTGTGTTTATGAATTGGAAAGATAAAATATAGTAAGAATGTTAATTCTCCCTAAATCAAACTATAGTAGTGATGCAGAACCTTTTGGAGCTTTCAGTAACAGCCACCTGATGCACATGTACCATAGGTTCGCCACCATTGATCTATAGGTTTGATACAGTTGCTATTAAAATTTAAGCAAAGGTTTTGTAGACATAGATAAGCTTATTCTTTTTACATATATATCTATATATGTCTATATATATATATTTTTAATCAGGATTGAACTTAGGACCTTGCATCGAGGCAGATGCGGTGCCACTGAATTAAATCCCTGGCACTCTTCCATATATATTTTTATTATCGTATGTTTGAAGTTCACAATGTTTACATTCCTTGTGTGGAGTTGGTACATGTACATAACACATTTTAATTACCTTTTTCATCCCCTTTCTCCTTCCTCAATCTCTTTATCCCCTTTTTCATTTGAGACAGATATGTCTCCCTACTTCCTATTGTCTATCTCTTATTTTCCCCTTCATTTATAATTTGAGTTTCTCATAATAAGAGAAACCATGTGATATTTAAGCTTCAGTGTCTGATTTATTGCACTTAATATTATGGTCTCATGGTGCATCCACTTTGCTATAAATTACTTATCTTTCTTCATGGCAGAGTAGTATTTCATTGTGTGTAAATACCACGTTTTCTTTATTCATTCATCTGTTAATAGACATATAGGCTGCTTCCAAGATTTGCTGTTATGAATTGTGCAGCTATAAATGTGAGTATGCGTGTTTGACTGTAATATGATGTCTTTAACTCTTTAGGGAAGATACCTAGAAGAGGAATAGGTGGGTTGAATGGAATTTCTAGTTTTAATTTCCTAATGGTTGTACTAATTTACATTCCCACCAACAGTGTGACAGAGTTCCTTTTCCCTTGTGACCTTGCCAACATTTGTTATTGTTTGATTTCTAAAATTTAAATGGAAAGGCTCAGGCCTTAGTAGAACTAAACTAACATTAAGAAAACAAGTCTAAGCCGGGCGTGGTGGCACATGCCTATAATCCCAGCACTCTTGAGGCTAAGGCAGGAGGATCATGGTGAGTTCGAGACCACCCTGGGTTGCATAGTGAGTTCCAGTTCAGTCTCAACTACATAGTGAGACCATGTCTCAAAAAACACGAAAACAAGTTTAACATAAGAGGGATCACCATACCTGATATCGAAACCTGCTACTGTGTGTAGTTATAATAATCAAGACAACATGGTAATGACAGAGTGATAGACCCACAACTCCATGGAGAATCCAGAATCCAGAACTAGATTCATACTAATATGCCAAACTGATTTTTGACAAAGGTAGAAAAACAATTGAACAAATGATCCTGGAAAAATTGGACATTTTCATCAGCAAAATATTAACCTCAACTTGTCTCATACCTTATACAAAAATTAACTCAAAATAGATATCATATGTAAATGTAAAATACAAAATTATAAAGGTTTTAGAAAAAAGCAAGAGCTAGTTTTTAGAATTTATAAAGTATTATCAAAGTTCATGTGTAAGAAGAAAACCAAACAACCTAATTAGAATATTGGTAAGACATGAACAGGATTTTGAGAATAAGCATATACAGATGGTAATAAACACATTAAAAAAGACACTTGATATTATCATCTACTAGGGAAATACAAATTAAAACTATGATATATCATAATACACCCATCAGAATGGCTAAAATAAAAATTATAACTATCCCAAAATCTGGCGAGGAAGTAGGGAGATTGGATCATTCATACTTTACTGGTGAATGGTGAATGGTACAGCTATTCTGAAAAACAATTTAGCAGTTTATTAAAATACCAACCTGCAATTACCATATAACCGAGCAATTGTACTTTTGGGCATTTGTCCCAGAGAAATAACAATCTACATTCACATAAAACCTTATATATAAATCTTCTTAGAAGTTTATTTGTAATAGCCCTAAACTGGAAATGACTGTAATGCCTTCAAACCATGAATGAATAAATAAACTGTTATACCCATGCAATGGAACACTATTCAGCAATAAATAGGAACAAAAGATTGATGCATGCAACAACACAGATGTATCTGAGGAATTGTGCTGTGTGAAAAATTTCATTAGATAAGCTTCAGATTTTTTTCATTTGCATTAAAGTTGCAGTAGGTTTTATTCCATTAAGTTTTTTGGTACATTTAGGTATATAATATGATGGCATTCATTCATCATTGGGAATTTGTACCTTTACATGATATATTTTGATTCTTAGAATTGACAAATAGAAAATTAGAGTAGATTTTTATTAATAAAGGCAATGTGGTGATTATTACCAATAGTTATGGTTTTTAATCATTTTTCCAAGACATATTTTAAATTTTTTTCTACAAAATCATCATTATTTTTAGGCATTTTATTGGCTTGTGAACTACATTAAATCCTTGATGAGATTTTGGTGAAGTGTTTTGAATTCTGAGGTGCTGATTGAAACACAAAACCATTGTTGAAACATTTAATTCTAATTTCTACAAGTAGAACTGGTAAAAACAAAGAATGATTGAAGATTAATGAAAAGGTTGGTCACAAGTTCATAACAATAGAATATTAAATATAATTGGATCAGTTTGGTCCATTTAGCCTCATCTGGTTAACACTTTCTTGGGATGAGCATCCACCACTACTTCTGCAGTGAGACTCCGGGAAGGCAGGCCTGAGCCTACTGTGCCCACCCACTTGTGGTAATGGTAGCAAACAATGCTACACAGCTCATGCTCCTACTTCATCCCTACAGTCTCAGTGGTACAGGGAATGGTACAGTCTTTACATTTCTTGCCAAAAGATTCCATTTCCTATCAACATATCTCCTATACAAGTCTTTATGGTTAGTGTCAGAGAAAAACAGAAACCACCATATTCTGGGTTTTCTGGAAAATTCTGGGCCGCTGAAGCCCAGGCAAGCATCAAAGTATGAGAAGAGGAGCTCCCTGGCCAGCACAACAGGAGGTCAAGCCCACTGAGGTGTGATCAGGGAGCCCTGCCAGCCCTTCTAAAAACAGATTAATAGTTGTCACAGTCAGGGGTTGGAGGTGGGAGGCAGTGAGCAGGAGGAAACTGGGTGTGATTATAAAAGGAAGGGATCCTTGCAGTGATAGAACTAATCTGTATCTTGATTATGTAATTATCCATGATGCAGTTGTGATATTTATTATATTATTCCTTTGGGAGATACTATATTGAGGGAAACTATGTAAAGAGTATCCAAAATTCTTCCTATTATTTCTGACTAGTACATAGAAATACATGATTATCTCAAAATATAAAGTTTAATTTAAAAATTTTTTAGCCAGGCATAGTGGCGCACACCTGTAATCCCAGTACTCAGGAGGCTGAGGCAGGAGGATTGCTGAGTTCGAGACCAGCCTAGGCTACATAGTGAGTTCCAGGTCAATCTCAACTACATAGTGAAACCCTGTCTCAAAAAATCAAGACAAAAAAATCCTTATATTGTACCATCTGAACCTTATTATATAGATATATAATTATTTGGTAAATATACAGCCCATCCTTCCCTTAAATTAAGCAATTTTTAAGGACTGCTCTACAGAGACTTTTTCAAAGTTTTACAAGGTCAATGTGATTTGCATATTAATACAAAGAGTATACTAAGTATATGCTATCCATAATTTTACTAATTGCCAGATCACTAATATAGTCTTTTTCACTGTGATGGTTCAAATGCAATAGCAGACTGCCTAGTAGATTCCAATGTAGTGACATCAACTATTCTAGTAATCATTATCTTCTCCACTGCCACACCCCCACAGCAAAACATAAAATGATACCAAACAAAAATAAAAAGCAAACTTTGTTTAAGAATGACATTGCTAGGAGGGGGTTAAAGGAGGGCAGGGACAAGGGGAAAAAATGAGAACCAAGACCTGTCATGTGAAGGTACAAGATCCCAATGATGAATATAACTGTATTGTATACCTAAAATGTACCAATAAACTCAATGAGAGAAAAAAATTATGACATTGCTTAATGAGAAAACAAAAAGAATTACATTGATGCTTAGGTGAAAGGTATTCATTTTATTAAATCTTAACCTTCAAATGCACAGATGTGTGAAGAAGTGAAAAGCATGAAGAAAGCAATTCCATTGCACACTGAAGTATGGTAGTTTTCTCCACATAAATCACTTGTGCAATTGAGTTGTGAGCTAAACTAGTCTCTTTGCTCTTCAAACACCAGTTTTACTTGAAAGAACAACTAATAAACCATGGTTATTTAAATTTGGGGATTTTAGCATTTTCTTCAAAGTAAACAAAAGGAACCTGTCATTTCAAGGACAACAACTAATAGTATTTCCAGTGATAAAATTTAGGCATTTAACTGAGAATTGGAAATTCGGAAAACTGTATCTGTTACTGTGTGCTTGACAACATTCAAAACTTAAAGATTTTCTAATGCAACTAATGATAATGCTAACAAATGTGATTTTTTTTGTAGTACCAGGGTTTGAACTCAGGGCCTTGTGCTTGCAAAGCAGGTGACAATGCCACTGAGCTAAAACCCCTGCCCTCAAATGTGATTTTTAATATAGTGAACTATATCTATGTTTAGATCTATTTAACTCAGTGAACCAGTATTTTCCAAATAAACAATGTGTGATATTACAAAACTGTGCATGGTAAAAGACCCATTAAAAAGATAGAACAATGGATTGTACTGTAACAGCAATGAAAAATTCGCTGATACACTTTCAGATGCCACGTGACAACTAACCTTTAAGAAATAGCCATTTGTCAGATTTTGCTGTAGTATCAAAGAAGAGTAGCCAGAATTGTCAGAAAAGGCCCTTAAAATACTCCTTCCTTTTCTAATGATATATTAGTGTAATATCAGATTTCCTTCATATACTTTAACCAAAATGTGTCTCAGCTAGAATGCAGAAGGAAAAATGAGAAGCAAACTATCCTCTCAGTCAGACATTGAAGAGATTTGCCAAAATATAAAACAATGCTACTCTTCTCACTAACTTCTTTCAGTTTTTGAAAATATGTTAACATACAATAGGTTTATTCTTTTCCCATATATTTCTTAAAGCCAACATTTTAATTTTTAATAAACATTGGTAGATATAACTCTCATAAACCAAGCTCTTTAGAGTTCCCAATAATTGTAAGAGTGTAAAGCAGTTCTGGGATCAAAAAATTTGAGAAATGGATGAAGTCAGACTAACAAAACATTTTTCACCTGAATCAGTTTGGGATGTCTCTTCATGAAGTTACAATTACTGAACTGAATTCATCTAAGATCTTATACCATTGGACTCTCCCTTCCTCTGTCTTTCCTTCTCCCCTAGCCTTAGAAAACACTGCTATATTCACTGTGAGGATATTATGAGGATTTCATCTATTCTATTTCTCCATGTCCTTTTTTAATAGCTTCTGGGACAAGCTTTTCTTATCCATTATTTTAAGAAAAAGTACATTTCTGAGCAATTTATTTTTCACAATCTCATGGACATTGTGGTATTGTACTAGTCATGTACTAGTCCCTTTTCTTTGGCTGCTGATCTTAGAAACAACTGTGCAGGCTACCTCTATAAAATACATAGAGCTTTCAGGCCTTTAAATTTAATATCAGGGATCATGCAATCCTCATTTCTTACATTCCTTCATTTTTTTGTTTCATCCATTTTGTTTTTGCCAAGTTTGATAGTATAAAGAAAGGGAAACAGAAAAGAGAGAGGCAAAATCTTCAATATAACCCATAAATAAACACATGGAAGCTTCTCTGCTTATCTAAACTGCCTGAAAAATCAATCTCTTTAAGTACTCTGGGAATGGACCAGGTTCAGTAAGCCAGGATATCAGAAAGAACCATGGAAACAGGTTTGTTTTCTTTCCTGGGGAGTAGAGATATGGACATTCTTGTGCAACCTGATGGGAAGCCAATTCTTTTTCCCCATAATTAATCACTTTCTGAAGGGAAGGACACAAGCCTTTGCTATTATACTGAAGATAAAGATGAGGATGACAAAGAAAAGAACACAGGGGGGAATCAGTGAATTAAGAAACCAAGTAGCCAGGGAAAAGCTCCTTTGAAACTGTATAAATCTCTTCTGGGTCAGAAGGCCAAGAAAACACGTGAAGAATATTACTGAGATCCCACTTAGTAGGACAAGCTCTGAGCTATCAAAGAGCAAGCCCACTTTCTAGTCCTAATTCTGTCATTAGCAATCTATGTGATTTTTGGTTAACCTTCAGTATCTTGGGCCTCTGTTTTTTCATCTATAAAATAGGGACTATAGTGCCTACTTCACCTAGAGTTTGAGGATCAAGGGAGGCCATATACATGAATATAATCTTTTTTTTTTTTTTTTTTTTTTTTTTTTTGTTATCGAGGATCGAACATGGGTCTTTGCGCTTGCAAGGCAGGCTATGGAACCACTGAGCTAAATCCCAGGCCTATACATGAATATAATCTTGAAAAGGCCAATGATATTTAAATTTGCAGTGCTGCAGCTGAGAACGACTCTAAGGAGCACAAATCCAATATGTATCATGTCAATGCAACAGCCTTTTAGACACTTTAATTCATTGAACTAGTTCAATGCAAAAATATAGTTATCCCCCAAAGAATACAACAGCTAGAATATTCGTGAATCTAGCTAATGAAGTCATGCCTATTAGAGTCTTATCATTGTACAATGTTTCAGTAGGCTTAAGCCCCCTGTATAATATCTGATACTATTCACTTCCTTATCTATGGCCAACACTGGATCCCATCCCCTCTTGTAATCTTACAGACATCACTCTAGCAATCTGCTACTCTTCTATATGATTTTTCTTTTACTTTCTGCTGCATGATTCCCATCAGTATATAACCATGGTATAACATTAGTTAACCAGACTTGTCATTACCTACCTATCCTTCACCCCAACCTAGCCTCTCTGTAGCTTTACACATCTCATGAATTGCAAGTCCAATCTTCTGGTTGCTCAGAATCCGAGAGGCATATTTAATTCATCTTTCTCTCCCACACACATTGAAACCATCAATAAATCCTATTTACCATGTCTTCAAATGAGATCCCAAATATAACCTCATCAGTTCATGCCAGGATCATCTGATTGCTGGCATCTGTGTTTGCTCCTCATATATTTCAGCTCATTGCAGGAAATCTTCTAAGCATAAATCAGATGTCTGTTCCCTGTTACTTTCCACCAGTGACTTACATCTTACTTAAAAGTCAAGTCCTGGCCGTGTTTTTCAAGGTATTATAATCATCTAGTTTCCTCACCAACTTTACTCCTTCATTTCCTATCAGACTCCCCCTTACTTAGTGCCCTTCATCCCCACTAGGCTCTTTGTTGTTCTATGTACATGCAGGCTTTCACACTTGATGTCCTCTTTGTCTAATACAGTGTCACAAATATTAGCAAATGGCATGCTCCTTCTTTACCTCCAGGCCCAATTATCATTTCAGCAAATAGACCCTACTGGCCACTCTAAAGTATTAGCTCCCTACCCATCTCTCCGTGCTCACACAGCTCTGTTTCTGTTTATTTCTTCACATAATGTGGTATATATTTATTGATCTCTAAGTCATGCTTCCTTCCTACAATATAGATTCCATGAGAGAAGGGTTCTTGGCTCAGTTGTTCTGCCTGCTTCACAAGTGCAAGGACCTGAGTTCGATCCCTGGTACCAAAAAAAGTTTATAAATAACTATTAAGAATTATATTAATGCTCAACCCTCCATACTCCCTTTCATGCATTATATTAATATTCAACTTTTGCTTGCCAGCAACATGGGGTGTCAGACAAATATTGTTTCCCTTGATTTATGGTTGGTGAGTAGGATTTTTTAATGGAGTGACTGCTGTCTCTGTGATAAGCCTAGAGATACACAGACAACCAAGACACTATGAAGCCTTGCCCTCATAGTCTGGGATCACACATATTTCTCATCCTAATACAAAATGCTATGGAAATAGCAGTGAGAGGACAAAGTCCAACTGGAAGAGCCACTGAAAGCTTTCTGGAGATGAAGGCTGAGCTGAATCTTGAAGGATAAACACAAATAGGTTTGGTGAAGAAAGAAGAAAACAGTGTTTCCTCTGGGCTAAGAGTTCATGAGTACTCTCAGAAAGTTTGATGTCGGTAAGCTCTTGGGAATTGGGTGGAGGGTAAAGAAGTGTGATGCCATTGAAGAGGCAGAATCTAGTCAAAGAAAGCCTGGTGTCCCATGAGGAACATGAGTCCCATTTTTTCCGTAACTTTTAGCACCTTAAAGATTTTATGCAGATAAATGACATGACTAAATTTCTAATTATAGATATTGGAGCTGAAGTCAAAATTTAAGAGACTGGTTCCCAATTATAAAACTCATTGAAAAATCAAGATATGGTCCAAATATTCTGACCCTAAATGCAAGTTTCTGTTCTCTTGCTCTGCTTTGTCTATATTCTTCCCACATACCTCCTTCTGTGCTTGGCACTGTCTTGAAATAGCTGCCTTTAGAATAGCAAGGGTGCTCAGAAAACTGGACATCCCTTTGTTTTGAGAAGATCAAAAGACACATCTCCTGCAAATAGACAAAGTCAAGTGGGAAATGTTTTCACCAGCTTTCCTTATTCAGAATCACAATGGAATGTATGTTGTTTTATTCTTCTGCTTTGGCTTTTTTTTTCAGCTTTAATTGAGTTTATTGGTACATTTTAGGGATACAGTACAGTTACATTCATTGTTGGGATCTTGTACCTCTACATGACAAGTCTTGGTTCTCATTTTTTTCCCCTTGTCCCTGCCCTCCCTTCACCCCCTCCTCCCCTCCCCATCTACAACCACTTTATTTCCATCTTTTCATTATCTCACATTTTTTTCTTTTCCCTTTTTACCCTACCCCTACCCGTCCCACCTTCCCTACACCTTCAGCTCCTTTCTTCCCATTTCTCAATGTCAGTAATCTTATTAGGATCTTCTGTATTATTGCAGATTATTCACACCAGGGAAACTATTTGGTATTTACACATGTGTGACTTATTTATTTCACTTGGGAGTATATCTTCAATATGTATCCATTTTCCTATGAATGAATCTATTTTCTCATTCTTTATGGCTGAGTAATATTATATAAAATGCTTTGGCTTTTATCTGCCTTACTAACATCTCCATATCCTAAATTCACTCTGTCATTGTTTTGTGTTGATGTTGTTGATAGTGATGATGATGAAGATGTTGTTGTTGTGTTTACAGTTCTAGAATGTGAAGTTAGGGCTTCACACATGCTAGGCAAGCATTTTACCGTTGACCTACACCCCAGGCCTATTGCTTTTTAAAAAATTTCCCCCCTATTGGATTTGGAGCTTTAGCTCAGTGGTGCAGCTGCCTACCTAAAATCCCCCCCCATTATCCTTCCTTACACTCTCCCCACTTACTCTCTTTTTTCTATTTTCTTGTCATCTTTTTTAGATTCTATATATCAAGGAGGACGTGTGCTATTTGTTTTTCTGAATCTATCTCTTTTCACTTAACATGGTGATCTCTAGCTCCATTCACCCTCCTGAAAATGACAAATTTTGTTTTTCATTACTGCTGAATAATACTCCATTGTGTATAATACTATATTTTCCTTATCTCTCCATTGGCTTCATATCTTGGCTATTTTGAGTTGTGCTGAAATAAACATGGATATGTGGTATCTCTATAGTATGCTGACTTTAATTCCTGTGGGTATGTACCAAGGAATGATATAGCTGGATCAAATGGTAGCTCTATTTTTAGTTTTGGGAAAAATAGCTATAGTGATTTCCATAGTGACTGTACTAATTTACATTGTCACCCACAGTGAGGAAGGGTCACATTTTCCTTATCCTCATTAGCAGTTGTAGCTTTTTGTATTCTTGATGATAGCCATTCTGGCTGGGGTGAGATGAATCTCAATGTAGTTTTTACTTATATTTCCCTAATGGATAAAGATGCTGAACATTTTTTCATATACTTATTGACCATTTGTACTTCTTTTGAGAATTATCTGTTCAATTCATTAGGTTGATTATTGATTGGGCTATTTGATTTTTGGCACTAAGTTTTTGAAGTTATTTATATATATTCCTTGGTTGGAAGAGTAGATATTAATCCTCAGTTGGAAGAGTAGCTGCAAAGATTTTCTTACATTCTTTAGGCTATTTCTTCACATTGTTAGTTGTTTTCCTTGCTGTGAAGAAACTTTTAAAATTGATGTACTTCCATTTATTCATTCTTGCTATTACTTTCTGTGTTATTGGAGTCCTATTTAGGTAATCTTATCGCTTCTTGGCCTTTGGCTAAGATCAAATGTAGGAAGTCTTTGCCTGTGCCTATGGCTTCAAGTGTTTCCCCTATGTTTTCTTCTAGCAATTTCAAAATTTCTGGCATTATGTTGAGCTGTTTGTTCAATTTTGAACTGAGTTTTGTACAGGGTAAGAGATAGGGATCTAGTGCAGTCTTCTGGGTGTCTAGTTTTCCCAGTGGCATTTGTAAAGAGACTTTTTTTTCCAACATTTATTGTTGGCTCCTTAGTCAAGATTCAGATGACTGTAATTGTGTGTAGGTTTTGTCTGTACCCTCTCTTCTATTAGACTATGTATGTGTTTCTGTGCCAGTAGTGTGCTGATTTTTGTTACTATGGCTTTGTAGTGTATTTTGAAAGTGAATTTTGTGATGCCTCCCTTTATTTTTCCTTTGAATTGTTTTGGCTATTCTAGGCCTTTTGTGTTTCCATATGAATTTTAGGACTTTTTCTAGTTCTGTGAAGAATACCACTGGAATTTTGATCGAGATTGTATTAAATCTGTAGATGGTTTTTGATAAAACACCATTTTTAACAATATTATTTTTATTGATCCATGGACATGGGGTGACTTTCTACCTTCTTATGTTTTTTTTTTCAATCTGTTCCATCAGTGTTGTATAATTTTTATTGTACATATTTCACCTCCTTGGTTAGGTTGATCCCTAGGTATTTTATTTTTTAAAGCTATTATGAATGAATCTTTTTTCCTATATTCTTTCTCACCTAGTTTATCATTGGTATACAAAGAAATTATTGATTTTTTGAGTGTTGATTTTGTATCTTGCTATTGGTTTATTTTTGATGGAAGTTGGTTAGGCCTGGATATTTACCATTATTGCCAGCATGGATGATAAATTCATTATTATTACAATAGAAAGATCTCTTCTCACTCTTCACCTCAGTCTCATAAGGCAGCAATGCTATTTTTATTTATAATCCTACTCAAAAAGTGATAATTTTCACACTATCCTATTATCTCCATTCTCTGAGTTTAATAATATTGGGCTTTTCCCCAAATTCCCATGTAAAGTTCCAGGATTTAATCACATTGGAATGTGTCACAGACAAGGGTTCCCTCACTGTTCTACAGTTTTCACATGTGTCTTAGCATAATAAATGACTTTTAAATTTTCTCCATGTCGAGTTCAATATATTTTGTAGGATAAAGCAATGCAACAATCTTTTCAGTATGCAGAGGATGTAGATGTAGTTGGAAAAATGATGAAAATGCAGCAGAGGACTTAGATTGTAATATAAGAAGTGTACCTGGATCCACACCACAGAGGCACAGGGGGTCATAAAGCCCATTGTCCTGAGCTCCAGAAGATAGAGCACAAGTGAAAAACAGGAAAAGTGCCTCTTGCAGGCTCCTTGATGAAAATTATAGCCCACCTAGATAGTGAAGAAAATCTCTGCAATAAAGTAACACCATATCACTGTACTTGGTAAGTTGGAGGGATCACCACATCCCATAGGAAACTGGACGATCTTCAAGGGAAGGGCAGCCAAAACCTACAGTAGAACCTTGCAGAGTTCAACCCAGAAGGAGATCAAGGAGCTCAATTTGGGCCTTGCAGCCAGAAATCACCCTGAATCTCGGGACTGTTGCTAGCTTGCTGAGACTAATTGACTTAGATCTGCACACTGCTGTCCACACTGTCTATTGTGATAGCAGAGACAAACCCTGAACAAGGCCCTTCATTTTTGTTTTTTATTTTCAAAATTATTTTTTCTTATTTTTTTGCTTCTTTCAAATTTTTTTATTTTCTTCTTCTTTTCTTCTCTCTCTCTCTCTCTCTCTCTCTCTCTCTCTCTCT
>NW_022900951.1:40556775-40564940 GCF_012274545.1 Fukomys damarensis | reverse complement strand
ACAGGTCTTGGTTCTCATTTTCCCCCTTGTCCCTGCCTTCCCTTCACCCCCTCCTCCCCTCCCCATTTACAAACACTTTATTTCCATTTTTTTCATTTTCTCCTAGTTTTTTCTTTCCTCTCTTCCCCTACCCTTCCCACTTTCCCTACACCTTTAGCCCTTTTCATCCTATTTCACATTGTCAATTATATCATTAGGATCTTATGTACTATGTTATAGTTTATTCAAACCAGAGAAACTATTCAGTATTTATAAATGTGTGACTTATTTATTTCACTTAGGAGTATATCCTCAGTATGTATCCATTTTCCTATGAATGAATCTAATTTCTCATTCTTTGTGGCTGAGCAGTATTCCATTTTATAGAAAAACCACATCTTCTTTATCCAGTTTCCAACTGATGGGCAAATGGGCTGTTTCCAAGTTTTAGCTATTACAAACTTTGCGGCTACCCATCTTGTTCTTTATCACTTTCCCTCTTTGTTCCTGCTCCTGTCCTAACTCTTATTTCTTTCTTTTTCTTTTGTTCTCTTTTTCCTTCTCTAGATTGTAATTTATCTGTTTTTGTCTTTGTTCTCTTGTTCTGTCTTTTCCTCTTGTCTTCAACAGCTTCCTAGAGTCTTTGTGATCTTCCTGTGTCCTCTGGCCTCACTTCTAACCTTATCCTATCCTTCTACCTATCTATCCCTCCCTCTGCAACTCTGTCTAAGACCCCATCCTGAAGGGTAAAGTTGTTATATTGAAGAATTTATTCACTGTAAACATATTTTGAGCTGGTCCACAATTTGATTTAATTCACACAGTTAAAAGTAATAGATTAATAAATACACAAATTGTCATTTTCTTAGCTGTGCTTAATTCTATTGTTGTTGCTGATTGTATCACTTGGGCTAAGGTGTTGTGATTGATCTAATCAGTTGTCCTTCCTGGGATATTGAAAACAAGATTGCCTAAGAGTCATTAAAAACTCAAAAATCTAAGGACCAGCTATATCTGGAAGACATCTCTGAGAAGTCATCATTCCGTAAGGGTTCTAAATTCAAGCCATAGAAATATTTACAATAACCAAAATTGAAGTATCAGTCCAGGAATTAAACCAAAAAGAGTACCAATAACAAAATTAGAAACAACAAGACATCTAAACAAGGCACAAACACAGACTTCCAGCTCACCAAAGGCAAATTCTGAGGAAAACGAGGTGGAAAAGTCTGATAAGCAACCACCTGGACATCCTGAACTAATAGCACAGGAAGTAACAAAATGGATGAATAAGCCTTTAGAAAAACTCAAAACAGAAATAATTTCCCAGATAACCACAGAGATGGTGAGCAGAATGAAAGACACGATTACAGATTCTAGAACAGAAACAGATTAAAAAAAATTGATGAGCTCAGGACCATGATGGAAGCCATGAATGCCCAGCATAGGAAAGAAATGGAAACCATAAATGCCCAATATAGGAAAGAAATGGAATCCATGAAATAGATTCAAACAGTTATCCAGGAGATTACAAACTCCATTAAAAGTATTTCATGCAGAATGAACCAATCTGAAGACACAATATCAGGTATAAAAGACAGTATGGTGGCCAGTAATAATGAAAAGAGAGATCTCTTTAAAATAGTAAGGGACCATGGGAAATCAATCCAACAGCTCATAGATGACACAAGGAAGAAAAATTTAAGATGGGTGGGAGTCCACAAAAGAGCAGGAGAATGTACAAATGACATAAAAAAAAATGCTTCACAGAATTAACGACAGAAAACTTCCCAAACAGGGTTCTAAATACAAGCCACAGAGATATTTACAATAAACAATACTGAAGTATCAACCCAGGAATTAAACCAAAAAACAGTACCAATAACAAAATTAGAAATAACAAAACACCTAAGCAAGGTACAAACACGGACTTCCAGTTCACCAGAGGCAAATTCTGGGAAATGAGGTGGAAAAGAAAATAAGCAATAACAGTTGCTGGCAGGGCTGTTGGGGAGAAAGGAATGCTTCTCCATTTTTGGTGGTAGTGAAGACTGGTGCAACTACTATGAAAATCAATATGGAGATACCTCAAAAATCTAGGATTAGAAGTGACATTTCACCTAGCTATTCCTCTGCTGGGTATCTTCCCAAAAGAACTAAAAGAATCATTCCATATATATATGCACCCCCATGTTTATAGCAGCACAATTTGTGTTAGCTAAAACTTAGAAATAGCCCAATTGCCCATCAACTGGAGACTGGATAAAGAAAGTGTGTGTGTGTGTGTGTGTGTGTGTGTGTGTGTGTGTGTGTGTTTCAATAAAATGGAGTACTACTCATCCATAAAGAATGAGAAACTAGAGACATTTATAGTTAAGTGGATGCACATTGAGGCCATACTCTTCAGTGAAATAAAAAGGACACACGTGTAAATACTAAATAGTTTCTCTGGTGTTAACTACTAAAAGTGTAAATAAGAATGAACATGTATAACAGATAATGTGAAATAGAAAGAAAAGGTCCAAAGTGGAAGGGGAGCTGGGATGGGTTGGGAAAGGAAAGAAGGGAATGGAAATCATATGCAAAAATGGAAAAATGGAAACAACAACTTTGTAAATAGGGAGGGGTGGAGGTATTGAAGGTAGGGCAGGTTAATGGGGAAAAATAAGAACCAAGATAGATTATGTAAAGCTACAACTTTCCAATGATGAATGTCATTATTTTGTATACCTAAAATGTACCAATAAACTTAATGGGAAAAATATGTTCAGATCATAATTGCTGATCAATTACTAAGTCTCCAGGTCTAAATGCCAATAATCTTTTGCCTGAATAATGGCAACAGCCTCCTAACTGATCTCTCTGTCTATAGCTGCCAAATGGATACCTTAAAAGTTTAAATAAAATAGTGGCATACCTAAATTTATTCTCCCACGACTTTTGATCTTACTCAGAATAAGACCAAGGGCTTTTTCAATGGCTTACAAAGCTTTCCCCTGTCTTGTTCTTTTCTTATCTTTTTGAGTGTAAATCTGACTACTTCTTGCCTATTACCTTTCATCCACACAGGCCTCTTTGCTATTCTTTTTTTTTTCTTTTTATTGAATTTATTGGTACAATCTAGGTATACAGTACAGTTACATTCATCATTGGGATCTTGTACCTTTACATAATAGGTCTTCATTCTCATTTTTCCCCTTGTACCTGCCCTCCCTTCACCCCCTCCTCCTCTCCCCATTTACAAACACTTTATTTCCATTTTTTCAGTCTCTTTGCTATTCTTTGAAAATGCCAAGCATATTCCAGCCTCAGGACCTTTGTGTCTTAATTATTTTTTTGTTACTGGGACAAAATATCCAACCAACAAATTAAAGAAGAGAAAGCTTATTTTGATTCATGGTTTGCAAAGATTTCAGTCCATAGTCAACTGGCTCTAGGGCAGGACAGCATGGCAAAGGGTCATGGCAAACAGGAAGCCATGTGATTAAAGAAGGAGCAGCTATATACAAAATACTTTTCCAGGCTACACACAGTGGCCCACCTCTTCTCACCAGTCTTTACCTCCCAACATTACACCCAGCTATATACCCCTCAGTGGATAATCCAGTATCATACACCCATGATCCACTATGACATATTCATGATTCAGCCATATCTCAAAAATCCCACCTATGAGAACATGAAGCTTTGGGGGGACATGTTGATATAAGCCATAATATTCTAGCTCCCAAAAGGCTCATGAGCATCCCTTTATGCAAAATGAATTTAGTCCATCTCTAAGAGTCACCAAAGTCTTAATAGTTTCAGTATTATAAGTAGCTAACTTAGAAAAAATTAATATATAATCAGAAAGAGACTGAGCTCTCAAGAAAGTCAGTGAAAGGTAGAGATATCAGAATTGTAGCTGGAGGCACCTCTGAAGAAGGCAAGGCCTAGGGAATAAAATCACAGTCATTGGATTTACATACTTCCCTAAGGGATGAATGGAAATTTGAGATTAGACTGTAATTCGTACCACCCAGTCCATTAAGTCCTGATACATCAGACACCTGGGTGAGTGACAAGAATGCCTGGGCCCATCCCATCTCCAAAATGTGCCTGTTTTAGAAATCATAGATAACGGTTGTTGTCATCAGTATGCCCTTGCTACATGCTCCACTTCCTTACTAGATCAATATTAGCTAAGTAGCTATACCAAAATCTTATTGGTTGATTAGAGTTTGACCAATATTGTACACATCCTGTGATTTTGCCCTATAAAACATTCTCAGAGAACTGACCTTGGTGGAAACCCACTCCTGTCTCTCAGGAGCCATTCCTATTCCCCAATAAACCCTTCTTACTCTTAACCTTCTTTGTTCTTTGGAATTCATTCTTTTATTTCAGGGGACACAAACGTTGCATCTGACATCTAGTATGTTGAAAGGTATATTTCTCCTAATATCATCAGCATTGCTGAAAAGTCCAAGTCCAAAATCTCCTATGAGATTTAAGGAACACTCACCTTTTGTTACATTTCCCTCACCTTAAGATGGCCCTAATTAGTGATGACACGAGCCCCTCCTAGTGATGTCACAAGCTCCCCCAATCGCTAGCCACTACATCACTCAATACCACCCCAGTTCCTATAAGCCCCACCCCAGTCCTATAAGAACTGCTCCCTATCTCAACCTTATTGCTTTCTCTCCTTTGTTTAGAGACAGCCCAGGAGATCCTCCCCATAATAAAAACTTGTTGTGGTCCTGGGCTGCTCCTGGTTTTCAGCTCTTTCTACCTAACACCTTTAAGTCCTTGTACAAGTGAAAAGAGAGGTAAACACTTCCAACATACAATGGGAGAAGATAAACCTTCCCATTCCCAAAGGTATAAATAGGCAGAAAGGAATGGGACAAAAGCAAGACTAAAATCCAGCAGGGCAAATATTAAATCTCATTGTTCTATATCCAGCACCCAGGACAATCTATGGCAAGATGTGAACTCCAAAGGGTTTGGGTGGTCTCTCCTACAATAATGTTGCCAGTGATTTGTAATCCTCGTAGCCTCTTTCTTGGGCTGGCATTGCTCACTCCTTAGTGTTCTTCTCAGGCCACCCATGTTCCTATCTTTTCCAACTTTCTGGGGTCTCCACTGTACTTTCAGCTTCAGACTCATGGATCCACACATTGCCATCTCAGGGGCACACTGCCTGGCCTCTCAGGCCTTCTTCTGAAATCTGGGTGGAAGCCTTCCTGACCCCAAAACTCTTGCATCTAAAACCAGCACCATGTGAATGATGCCAAGGTCTGCCACGAGCTGGAGAAGTAACAAGCCTTAGGAACAAATTCCTCAGGCCTCTGCCATTCTGGAACATGGTGCTTTGGGGGTTCTCGTCTCAAAGCAGTCTTTCACATTTCAATTTTAAAGCTGCAAAGAGTAAAGTCATGCTGGTTCTTGTGATGCCCTCAGACCATCTTTTCTGTTGTTCTTTTCTAAAGTACTTTGCTTTAAAATTCAAATCTTTTTGGTAATCAGATTTTGTACTCCATCTTTGCAGGTGACAACTTTATCAGAGCTTCCTTTCTAGCCAAACTCAAAACTTTTAAAATTATTCTGTCAGGCCATTTGCTCTTAATTCTGAAGGTAGAGTGAGCTAAAAGCCCCAACAGTTGCCATGCTACTGTTTAAAATTAGACTGCCTTGAATTTCTTCTGCCAGATTAATGAGTCTGGAAGAAATAGAGCTGAAACAGGAGCACCTGAGGCAGGGCTTTATTGGGTAGAAAGAGCTCAGACAATGGAAAGAGGTTTATAAAGGTTTGTGTGGCAGGAGAGCATCAAGGGGGTTGAAGATTGGTTGGATTGCTGGGGCAGGTGATGGAGTTTAAACTTATTGGTGGATGAGTAGCGTGTTGGGGTGGCAAGTTCAGTTCCACTTCCCCAGAGAGGAAATGACCCAATTATGAGAAGCAGGGCACCATTTCAAGTAACAGACTTCCCTGCAGCCATTTTGTCTAACAGAGTCGACTGCCCTTAATCTTAGTCTCCTGTGATATTTCTGGTAATGAGCAAAATGTAGACGAATTTTCTGCCAAAACATAGCCTGGAGTACAGCTACCAAGGCAGTTTTTGTTTCCAACTGAAACTTCCTGAGCTTGGTCTTTACTGACTACATTCTATCAGTATTCTGATCTTCTGAGCTCTGACCAGAATCTCTCATCAAGTTCAGTTTACAGCTTTCCAGGGCTGCTTCTTCAACTGGCATCTCCAAACCTTTCCAAACTCTTCCCACAAGCTAGTTTTAATGGCTTCTGAGCCACATGGCCAGGTAGGATCACAGCAATGACTCTACTTCTCTGGTACCAAAATCTGTCTTACTTTCTTGTCACTGTTAGGTAAAAGGAAAAGAAACAGAGGTACAAGCTCAACAGGACAGGTCTATTTCAGAACAAACCTGAGCGGGACTGCTCTGTCACTGAGGTCAGACCACCAGCTCTCGTACAGGTTGTGGGGTCTTTGGGGGATGGAGTAGTTTAGTGAAAGGAGGTTGTAGCTCCCTGCCAATAACAAGGCTTGAGAAACACATTGGGAGTGGTTTCCCAAGGATGAGGCTTAGGAGGTGCATGAAGTAGTGGCTGCTATCAGTAGCATGGCCAATAGTGTTATGAGTCCTTAGGCACAGCTATGCTGGGAGGGGGTAGTTTAGAGGGGTCTCTGATCAGGATGGTGGGTCAGATTCCTTCAGTCACTGAGACACTACCCAACACCTTCAAATTAAAGGAGGAAAGGTTTATTTGCCTCACAGTTTGTTGAGGGATCAGTCCATAGTTGGCTGGCTCCAAGGCAAGGCAGCCCGGCAGAGGGCATGGTAGTCATATAACCTTCTGGGGCATGCTCCCAGTGGCCCACCTTTTCTGATCAGGCTTCACTTCCCAACATCATAAAAACTCATCAGTGGACTAATCTAGGATCACACCCATGATCTAGTCACCTTCTAAAAGACGCTCTCATGGGACTTGGGGAGAACATCTAGGAATAAGCCATAACACTTTGCTTCTGTATTCCCCTCTATAGTGCACTCTTTCCAAAATAACTGAGTAGCATACTTTTTTGTTTCAATTTAGGTCTTCACTTATGTGAAACCTTCACAAAGATATCTTCTTTGACCACTGTGTCACAAATAACACCCAATCTCCATTACTTGCTATAATTTTAGCTGCCTTTATTTCCTACATAACAGTTGAAAATTCAAAACTTTGCTGTATTCCACTATTCCTTTATTTGATCACCATCTGTCATATTATTGCAGATGTTAGATTAAGGAGCCAAAAAACCAGGACCAGACCAAGACTACAACAAGCCTTTATTATGAGGAGGATCTGCCAGGCTGTCTCCTCACAAAGTAAAAGCAGCATTTAGGAACAGGGAGCTTCTTTTATAGGAGCGGGGAGGGGTTAACCTAAGCTGGGGTGGAATTGAGTGAGAAGCATTAAGGGACTGGAGGAGACTGTGATATCACTAGCTGCTAGGAGATAGTAAGTATTAGGTTACTCTTTTGGTTGGAGAAGAGGCATGATGTGAAGAAGCCTGTCCTTTGTTGGGAAAAGCCATATTTTAACATGGAGGCTACTATTTTATGTGGCAGCCATCTTAAGGCAAGGGAAATCTTACAGCAGATAGGTAAGTTAATTAGATATCTTGTAGGCAGTTAGCTAGGGCTGCCCTCAAGGAGCCAACACAGCAAGGAGCAAGCATGGAGGATAGTCAAGATGCATTCACTGAAGGCCAGAATTGTAGAAGGAGAGAAACTACTATATCCTTGTGCTTCCCCTGGGGATGAATACCAGTGATTGATATTCTAAATAGGTTTCAATCACCTGGATGAAACCTCACCCTTACAGAAAATCCTTGTATGCTTGCTACATAACTTGCTCCCCCACTTGACCCCCATTTAATCAATATTACCTGGGTGACTGTACTTATAATCCTATTGGTTGGTCATGGTTCCGCCCCACCTCATGCCCACCTTGTAATTTTCCTTTGGGTCTTATAGTTTTGTCCCACTTAGTACCTGCCTCACCACATGGCTTTGCTGTATGAAACATCTTTTGAGAAGTGGGGTCGGCAGATGGGCAGCCCACTTTCTGGTCCCCCTTCTGTCTTTCTTCAACGGAAGCTTTCTTTTCCTCAATAAATTTTTCCTACTTTTTT
>NW_022900951.1:40522325-40556675 GCF_012274545.1 Fukomys damarensis | reverse complement strand
TCTATATATTTTTTTTTTTTTTTTTTTTTTTTTTTTTTTTTTTTTGGGTACCAGGGATTGAACTCCGGTCCCTGCGCTTGCAAGACAGTCCACCGAACCACTGAGCTAAATCCCCGGCCCAATTTTTCCTACTCTTAACCTCCATTGTTCCTAGAATTCGTTCTTCAATTTTAGAGAACACAAACTCACGTTTCAGATATCTAGCTGGTTTGGGAGTTACAATCTCTTCCCCCTATATCAATATTACAAAATAGAGGTCAAGCAAGTTTAAACCAAGTTAAATGGGATGTTGTGGATTTTTTAATGGATGATACAACAAAGAAAAGTATATTTACTTTTTTCTTCTCTCACTAGAATCTAAGCTCTTTGAGAGACAGAAATTTCTGTTTTGAATAGTACCATCCCCAGTTCTTGGTAGATTTTCAATAAATATCTGTAAAGGGAATGAACAAAGAAATAGGTATGACATTACCTTTTTAGCCTTGTTTATGATCACAAATGATATATTTAGGAAACAAAATGATTTACAATGGCAACTACACTTAAGGAAAAAGAAGCCTCTAGCTCAAAAGGGTCATAGTTCAAATAAGCCTAACGAAGGCTCTGCCACCAATGTCATGTACTTACTGCGTTTTATCTACCCTAATGTACATACAGGACTAGTTTTCATTTATTTTAGTAATAAATGTATTTTTCAGCCACATTTTTATGAAATTTCCCAAAGGAAAAAATAAATTACAAAAAATGAGGTAGACCAGGTGTGGTGGCACATGCCTATAATCTCAACACTCTGGGAGGCTGAGGCAGGAGGATTGCAAATTTAATCTCAGCTTGGGCAATTTAGCAAGATCCTGTCACCAAACAAAAAATAAAAACAAAAAGGGCTGAGATTAAAGCCCTGAGTTCAAGCCCCCCCAAAAGAGGTAGCTTTTCAAGAAAAGAATATAAAAACATTAACAAAATAGGGAGCCAGCCGTGGTGGCGCATGCCTGTAATCCCAGCACTTGGGAGGCTGAGGCAGGATGATCCCTGTGAGTCCTAGACCAGCCTGGGTTACATAGTGAGTTCCAGGTCAGTCTCAACTACATAGTGAGACCCTGTCTCAAAAACACAAAAAACAAACAAACAAACAAACAAAACAAAATAGAAAGTATAGAATCTTAGAATCTTGACTGAGGAAAAAAGGGTATGTCGGGGGGAGGGGCTAAATCCCTAGAAGTCAAAGCAAAGAGGAAAATAGATGAAAGAAGACAGCTGTTGTTACCAGAGAGCAATACTGACACTAACTAGAGGGATCCAGGTTTTCCCAGTTCCAAAAGTAGAAAGCTGATTACCTTTCCTAGATGTCATTTATTTATGTTGTGGTTACAAGAGCTGAATGGCAGACAGTTTAAAGTACTTTCTCTAATGAGTGAGAAAAACATGTCATTCTCTTATTTAAGTGTAGATTTGTAAGCTCTGGGACAAGACAAAGAGGTTTAGCTTTTTAGCCTGCGTAAGATCCAATAGTTGCCAAACCCTCATCTATATGAGACTGGGAAAACTGTGGAAAAATGTGAGAATTTTCATCCAAGGCAATATCTTATTTAAAAATGAACTCCTAGAAAAATAAAAATTAGAAGAGCTGTCACTTATTGAACACACATTATCACATTTAATCCTCACACCTGTGAAGTGAATCACTGCTTCTTGTTTTATAGATATATCATTAAACCTCCATAAGGGCACTTACCCAAAAGCATGCAGTTTGTAAGTGGAAGACCTTAAAATCTGAATTTGAGTTGGTATAATACCGTAGTATACTGTGATTTTCCTAACTTGTTCCATTTTCTAGGATCCAGTCTAACAACTTAGATTTATACAGTACAAAATTCTTTAACATCAAATTTACAACCATAATTACTCTTATCTCTACCCCCTTCCTTTGATCTTTCAAAAAAAATGTACAGCATACCAGTAATTTGGTTTAGCCTTCTTTGATTTCAATATCCTAATGTGGAAATCCTAATAGGGGCTTAGACACAAATTAGAAAGCTGATAAAAGTTAGAGGAGATAGTTATTTTTAACCTGATTTAAACATTATACATTGTTTACAAGTATTGAAACGTTACATGGTACCCCATTAATATATACAATTTTTTATGTATCAATTAAAAATAATTTTTTAAATGTGCAAAATATATTGAAAAACTGGTTGAATTTAGGAAGTGTTCAGGACACTTGGCTAAAGAGCACAGATATATGGAAGGTATTACCAACATTAGTTCATCTGATGAGTTTTAAGTCTCTTTTTGATTTACATCATGATCTCTACCCTTCATATTTACTCAATCTCCATTGCTAAGTGGATCTTACAACTCAGAATTATAATAATGACACTGAACCTGAGATGCCTTGTTGTCTGAGAATGATTATTTTGAGATTATGTAGCCAGTATTAGAAGCTAAGCCTTGTGTGTGGTATCTTAGTATGGTTTCTCAAAGCAGATCCTGAGACATGGATCCCAACAAAAGTAATTTATTCATGGGTGGATGGATGTGCAGGGAATACTGGTAGGGAAGTAGAGAGATAATACTAGAAAGAAAAAGTAACCAAAACGTTCATTACTAATCTAACTGCTACAGGGGGCAATTAGAACTTAATGTCAGAGAGAAACTTTGAGAAATGGTGTTAAAAATATAACTCAGAATTAGCACACTCAATAGTCAAAAGAACTAAACTTTTAGACAATAAATTTTCTAATTTTTCAGTTGAGGCCTGCTAGGTAAGAGGAGCTATTAATCACCTGGCATTTTCAGGCTTCCATACATGGGTATGAAGAGCAGGCTTTCACAGTGCAGGTAAAAATCCCTTGGACACAGAGATGTAAATATCAGTCATTGGCCTGGAGGTGCTGAAATAGTAAAGTCTACAGAATCTAGGTAGGTAACTAACAAGGTTTGCTGAACATGGAGTTTAGACAGAAACAATTTGATGCTCGTGGCATTATTTCAATTTGGTTTGCAGACCATTTTTAAAGGATGCATCAAACAATATTTCACCGGAATTGAACAAAACTGATAACCTACACCAGGAGTCAACAAATATTTTCTCTAAATAGCCAGATAGTGAATATTTCACATTTTGAAGGCCATAAGGACTCTGTCACAAGGAGACAGCTCTGTCACTATAGCACAAAAACACCCATAGGCAATAGTAAATAAATGAAGATGGCTGTCTCAATAACATTTTATTTATGGTTGCCAAAATTTGAATTACATATAGTTTTCATATGTCACCAGATATTCTTCTAGTAATTTTTCAATGATCTAAAACTATTTTTTAAATCGTTATCTCACAGGCTGTTGTAGTCAGCAAAATTTGTCAAGAGAATACATGAAATACAAGACACATAATTTCTAAGATTATTTTATGACAATTACCCAAAAAGTCAAATGCAAAGGAGTGCAAGAGATTAAGTGCACACTAGAAGCCCAAAGGATTCAGGTGAGGACCTGGATCCCAGTAGTTTCCCACACAAGTCCAGCTCAAGGATTAGATTCCAAGGCAATGTCCTCCTCAAGTCCAGCCAGTGGCCTAGAGCCCACGGCAATGTCTCATGATTGTTCATTTTGAGGATCTACACCTGGAAGACCCAAAGGCCAGTGGCAGAAGCCAGAAAGCCTATGCCAGTGAATGAAGGATCCACCAAGCTGAGGGATCCACATTGGAGCCAGGAAGTGATGCTCCCAATGAAATCAGAGCTCCCTTGATGAAAAGAGCAGCCATTCCCAGTGACAGTGAGGCCCCGAGCTCCTCCTTCGATGAGAACAGCCAGGTTTGCATCAAGAAAACCACCCACAACAAACTTTTCCTAGAAAAGCAACAGGCAGAGAACTTCTCCTCCAGTTTTCTTTTTATGGCTATTGGTAACAATCCTCAGGTGGATCCTCCACACCCAGACACTTTGATTCAGTTCAGCTGGGTGTTACAAGTTGACTATTAGTCAATCCACTACACAGGTCAAACAGCAACATTCTGAAGGCTAGATTTGGCCTGGGGTTGTTTGCCAACCTCTGACTACATAATTTCACCTGATTTTAAAACTAGGGCTCTTCTTTTTTATACTTGTGTGTTTATTAAGGGATTTTCTTATGAGTAAGAAATATGACCCAGGACACTGAACACACAGCCAATGAGGTAAAGATCTATATAGAGTTGGAATTCCAAATACCTTTCTTCTTTATTCTATAGCTGCACAGCAGAAATATGCTTTAAATTATGTAAGAATCTTCAATAAAATATTGAATAAGTTGAAGTTCAGTTATTTTCAGCTATGGTGTTGGAATAACTTTCCACAATATGAGTTGCTAGAATGAATGTACAATTAAGCAAACAAATGTCAGATAAATGTAGCTATGAGGTGTCAAGTGCTGTGCCACCAATTTACTTAATTTATTCACTCAGAGAAAAAGGCAGGTGCTCTTCAACTTGTAATGGGGTTATATTCCAAAGCCCATCATAAATTAAAACTGTCTCATCAGAAATACATTTAATATACCTAATCTACTGCCAACTCCAGTTTAGCAACACAGCACACTGTAGAGCAGAGGTGGTGAAGCTATGGCACATATGTTATTTGTTTTTCTTTTAAAACAAAAGATGTTAATGTATGAGTTATTTTTTCTAAATCAAAACATCAGTATTCAGGGCCGAGGATTTCACTCAGTGGCACCACACCTGCCTTCAAGCACAAGGTCATTAGTTCAATCCCCAGTACCAAAAAATCCTAAAAAACAAAAAACAAAAAAAAATCAGTATTCAGGTTTAACTGCAGTGTTCACACTTTGTGATAAATAAGTGGGTTTTGGGTTGCAGTTTGGATACTCAGACTCTAAAATTTTGCCATCACTGCTGTAGAGCATTGGTGGTTGTCTCTTGTGATCACTTGGCTTGGGGGAGGGAGTTGCTCCCTGCTGCTATCCAGCAACATGAAAGGGTCATGCTGAAATATCACTATCTTTGGAGGAAATCAGAATTCAAACTTGAAAGTAAGGTTTCTACTGAATGGTATCACTTATACACCATTATGAAGTGGAAAAATTCTAAGTCAAGCCATCAAAAATTGGGGACTATCCATGCTAATTGCAAGCAATATTTGTTTGATTATAATAATTACTCATGAAAGCCTTGTGTGGGTCCTAACCATTTGCAGTTTAAACTTCTGCCAAGGGAGCTATCGTTAACAGTACCCATTGCTATAGTCTCTGCAAAACTGACATAACTTCTTAAGAGAGAGGGTGTTTGTTAGTAATTGTACACAGGCCGTATCTAGACAAGCAGTACCAGAGGGAACCTTTATTCAACCTTTTCTCCTAATACCTTTCATCCCCAGGAACAAAACTATAAATCGATAGGAAGAGATAAGTGGCTAAACATGCCTCCTCCCTAATTGGGGGCTTCCAAAAAACTCAAGTGTGTCTGAATTGGGTGATTTAAAACACTAAATAGACCGCCACAGTTTTGATACATATACTGATTAAGTATTCTGAAGTACTAAATGAATGCATTTTCATGCTAAATGTGACAGAAGGGCTGTTTATTGTGTAATACTGATTATGAAGACTGGAGCAAATCTAAAGGTTTATTCAGGGGTAAGGAAAATTCCTTCATCAAATTAAAAAGAAATCATGAGATAAATGAAGTTATTTTCTGTTTATATCCTAATTTTTTATTTGTTTGTTAGGAGAGAGACAAAATTCTAAGCAACGACCAGACTGGGATGGTATTTAGTGAACAACATTTAAATTCTAGACTAAGGAAGAATAGAAATGCTAAAAAGTTTTAGGCTTTATTAGTAAAATGGACACACAATCAGTATATTTAACTGGATGTGTTAATAGGGAGCAAATCTATTGTTCTTCCATCACTGTTGGTCAGATTTGTTCTGTCTTTTTTCTTAGTTAGATGATATTTCTGGATGATTCAATTTTTTCAGTCGTTTTCTGACATCAGAGAAATCATATTTGGATATAAAAGTGTAGCTCAGTCATAGAGTATGTGCTTAGCATGTGGAATGCCCTGAATTTGGATGCCCAGTATGTACATAGAAAAGCCAGTATGAATCAAAACTTCACTCTAATAAATTCAAAGCATCATCCTATCCTGACAGCTCAGGGCTACCTCAGGTTCAGAAACATGATAGAAAAGCAGTCATATCATGCCTTTTTATTCTCCTTCTTTTATACTCATCAGCTATGACTTTTGGTTTTCTAGGAATTATGTGGGACTTTACACATTGTATTTTTTAACCAAATAGTTTCAGTTCTTTCTCCTTTCAGATTCATGATAAAATAGCAGCACTCGCTTGCCCCTTAATAATAGGTGTGGCATTATGATTTTCCTTGATCAATAAAATGTTAGCAGAAGAGAAGTGTTACTTCCAGGTAGAAGCTTTAAGATCCATTGCACAGCTTTTAATACTAACTACCTGGAAGGCTGAGACAGGAGAATCATGAGTTCAAGTCCAGCCTGGACAACTCAATGAGATCCTGTCTCCAAATAAAGGTTATATATGGAGGTAGAGAGAGACATACAGGTAGAGATAGAGATAGATACAGAGAGAGATAGAGGGGGTTGGGGAATGTAGCTCAGTGGTACAGCACTTTCCTAGCATGCATGAATATATGAGACCTTGGGTCCCATCACCAAAAAAGAAAAAGCAGCCATTGCATAAGTCATATTCTTTTCCCACTGCTGTGGTCATCACAGAAGCAGGTTAGGTACTGAGATAAAACCTTAAGGGGATCAACTCCTACTGAACATTTGTCATTACACAATAATACAGCCTATGCTAACCGACTACCCATCATGCCAGCATACATTAAAAGAAACAAAGGTATAATAACTGTGAATTTGTAGTCCTAAAATACATGTTATTTTAAAATTGGTCTTGGGCCAGGGATTTAGCTCAGCGGTTTGGTGGTCTGCCTCGCAAGCGCAAGGACCCGAGTTCGATCCTCGATACCACACACACACACACACACACACACACACACACAAATTAGTCTTATAAAGAGAGATTGAGAAATCTCAAATCATGAGGAACTTTAGTATACTCTCACCTCTACCAAAGAAACAACTAAAAATTTTAAAATTTTGTGGCTGAGTAGTACTCCATTTTATAGAAAAACCACATCTTCTTTATCCAGTCTCCAGAACAGAAAGACTAAAACCTGTATCTAATGGGCACATATAAAACAGAAAACATTCTTTTCAAGTTCACATGATATATTTATGAAGACTCATACTAGGTTATAAAATAGTCTCATATTTCAAAGAACTAATATGGTACAGACAATGTTTCCCGATCACAATTTAAATTACAAATCAGTAATAATAACAGTTAAATGCAAACAGATACATACATAAACAACAAATAAATTTTAAAACTTAAAATCTACACTGGAGTGGCTTATGAATCATTTTGAGGGTTACATAATACTTAGAAATAAACAAAAATGAAAAATGCTACCTATAAAAATCACTATATTCAATTAAAGAAGTAATGTTAATAGCTGTATGGTGATATATGGGGTTCATTATATTATTTTGTATTAATATTTTATGTTTAGAACAATTTAACAAAAATAATTAACAATCACAAATAATGTTTCATGTGAAAACATTGGACCTCGTTATTGCAAAAGTTTCTGGCAAGTAAAAGAAAGTGATTTAATAGCTTATAAATATGATGACCAATTTTTCTCAAAAATCATCTAATGAGCAAAGTTTTTACTCTCTACTCCTAGTGAATAGTTTTTTTTTTAACTTTTATACTCTGCTGGTGCATCAAAGGGTATTAAATATGAGTATCACAATGTATATTTATTTGCTTAGTAAACATGTTTTAAGAATGCTATAGTCTCCTAAATAGACTACCTATAATAACCAGGGCAAAGATTTGAGAACAAAAGATTCAATAAAATCATTAAATACATTTATCACATGCCCAACCGCAGCATTGTCCTAATACAGGGTTTATCTCTACAGAAGAAAGCATCTGTTTGTTCTTTCCATTTCCTGTAATTTTGCAATAATACAGAAATAATTTCACTTCTCCAAGAGGCAAACACAGGTCCTTAATTTGTTTTTTTTTTGGGGGGGGTACTGGGGATCGAACTCGGGCCCTTGCAGTTGTGAGGCAGGCAGCGGAACCACTGAGCCAAATCCCCAGCCCAACAGGTCCTCAATTTGACTTTACTGGTCTATACCCATTTTGAAGTAGTGAAAGTGTTGGCCAGGGTTATCCAGGTTTAGTTTATTTGGGTTGGATCTACTTATTACACTGTTCAAACCTATAATTTGGATAAGTACTCACCACCTATTTTTTCTCTTATTCATCCCTAATTTATTTTCATCCTTTTTTATTACTGAAATTTCATCTTGATGATGGAGCAACTTTAACATTCACTGGATGTCTCTAGAGACATGTTTGCCCATGTACATATTTGCAACATAAATTCTGAATTTTACGAACAGTTCATTTTCTTAACAAGTCTGAAGAAAAATGGCTGCTGATAAAGAAAAGAGAATTTGAAGAGACACTTTGGAAAACAACCCATTGGTCTTTAAATGTATTTGCTCTTTTGTACCTTTTGTACCTGATTCACCCTGATTTAAAATATGTGTGCAGAGGGAAGATGTCAACAAAAGAAGCAGAGAAAACAGTTCCAAGTCTATCCATCAATAAAAGCAATGAACATTTTTGGGAAAAATGGTCAGAATCAATATTTTTGAAACTTTGAAAACTAACAAAAGCTTTCAACAACCGAGGGAGAAGCTATTCAAGTAAAATAGCTGAAATCTTTGCAATTAGGGTAATCTTTGTGGTATTTTAACTAGTACAGTACGGCCCTTTGCTCCTCAGCTTAGAAGCAGCATTAACAATAACAACCTGCACTCCAAGTACCAGTAGTGAAGTAGTACCAGAATGTACCTCATGTGCAAAGATTGCTCTTGCTTGGTGTTCCTGATATTTACTTGGAAGTCTGGCTCAAAAGATTTATTTCAGCTAACTCAGAACTCAACTAGCTCTATAGCCACTGTCTGAGGGTTGTTACTCAAAATTACTTACATGTTAGCACATGAGGCAATGGATAACATAAGGCTGGGAATTAGATACATCAGTCCTCTATATCTGTGATTGCTGTATTCATGGACTTAAACAACTGTCAATTCAAGTTTATTTGAAAAAAAGTTGTATCTTTACTGAATATGTACAGAATTGTTCTTGTCATTATTTATTCCCTAAATAAATAAGAGTATATAATAAATAATTGCATTGTATTAGGTTTTATCAATAATCCAAAGACGATTTAAAGTACATATGTGGGACAATGGTATACATTAAATACAAATACTATGCCATTTTATATGAGACTTGAGCTTTCACAAATTTTGGCAACCACAGGGAGTCTTGAAACCAGTCTCTCATGAATACTCAAGAATTATTCTGTAAGTTATATTTTGGTGAATAAGAATTTTGAAAAGTTGTAACATATTCTGGAAATCTAGAAGTTCATGTTCATGTTCAGGGTTGTGTGCATATTCAGTAAAGCCCAAAGAGGGCTGTAAGTTCTCAGTTCTTACTGATTTTCATACTCTGTGTAAGCATAAAGTGAATGGTAATATAAAGTTTTAAGGTGTCAGTTGTGTTGATGGCATGCCTCTGAACACACATTCTGCAAAGACTGGAGCATTTTGAAGTTCTAGGTATTTAAGGAAGTCTCTACTCAATCATTAACTGACCATAAGCTAATGAAACAGACAACAGGAGGCACACATGGTAAGAATGTAAAACTTATAAAATTAATTCAAGAGCGTAGCTAAACATGAAAACAATCACAAAAAAAGCAAAGCAAACTCAAAGGAGAGAGAAGAATCTGAATTTCAAAGTTTCTGTATTGTAATATTAACTTGTCTTGCTTTCAAAAAAATTGGGAGCATGCAAAGAAACAGAGAAGTATAGCTCATACACAGGAAAAATCAATATATATGGTCCTTAGGAATCCAAGACATTAGATTTATAAGAAAAGAGACTTTTGAGCTGGGGATATAGCTCAGTGGTCCAAACACCTGCTTGTCAAGCATAAGGTCCTGACTTCAATTCTTAGTACAAAGAAACAAAACAAAACAAAAGACTTTAAAGCAGCTATTTTAAATATGTTGAAAGAGCAGCTAGGTATATTGTTAAATGACTATAATCCCAGCACTCTGGAAGTCTGAGACAAGGGAATCCAAGTTCAAGCCTGACCTGGAAACTCAACTACCTAGTGATACCTTGTCTCAAAATTTAAAAAATAAAAAGGACTGAGGATGTAGTTCAGTATGAAGGGCTTGGATTCAATCCCTGGTAACACACACGCACACACACACACACACAAGTTCAAAGAGCTAAAGACAATAATGTAAAAATGGAGAACATCTCAGAAAATAGTAATAAAGAAATTAGAAAAAAAACAAATAGAAATTTAAAAGTTCAGATGTACAATAGCTGAAATGAAAAATTCAATAAAGGGATATGATTGAAGATCTGTGCAGGTAGAAAAACTGTTGAATTTGAAGATAGATCAATTGAGATTATCCCATTTGAAAATCATAAAGAAAAATGAGTACAGTCTGAGAGATGTGTAAGACATCATCAAGTGTATCAATGTATACACAATAAGAGTTCTAGAAGGAAGGGGAAAACAGGCAGAAGAATATTTGAATATTTGTTGTTCAAAGCTTTCCAAATTTAATGAAAATATCAGTTTACATATTCAAGAAGCTCAACAAAACTTAAATAGGGTTAACTCAAAGAGATCTAAAGCTAGATATGTCATAGTCAAGCTATTGAAAGACATAGAGCTAATTTTGAAAGTAGCAAGACAAAAGTCAGGAATGAAAGCAAGGACATTACTACTGACCTTACAGAAACAAAAAGGTCTATAATAGTATGTCAAAGGATTAGACACTTAAGTGAACCAGGCAAGTTCCTAGAAATGCACAATCTTATAAAACTGATTGAGGTCCATAAAATCTGAATAGACATAAAACAAATGAGGAAGTTGAATTAACCATCATAAAATTTCCAACATAGAAAAGCTCAGACCTAAATGGCTTTACTGGTGAATTCACCACATGTCAAAAGGAGACTTAATATTAATCCTTCTTAAACTCTTATAGAAAATGAACATGAAGGAATATTTTCTAATTCATATCATGAAGTTAGTATTACCTTGACCCTGTGCCATGGAAATCATAAGGAAAAAACCTAGACTATATTCTTGATTATATAGATGCAAAAATTTTCAACAAAATACTATCAAAGTAAATATAGTGGCACATTAAAAGCATTGTGCACCATTACCAAATGTGATTTTTGCCAAGCATGTAAGGGTGGCTCAACAAAAAGACTAATCAATGTAATATATTATCCTAATAGAATGAATGAATGCAAAAACTCCATATGATCAATTCAACAGACTTAGAAAAAGCATATGGCAAAATTCAATGACCTTGCATGATAAAATAAAAACACTTAGCAAAGTGGGAGTAAAGAAAAAGTCTTCTGTTTAACAAAGGGCATTGATGGAGAACCGACACCTTTCATCATATTCAATATTGGAATACTAATATTTTACTGGAAATTCTAGCCAGGAAACTAGAAATAAAAGAAAAACAAAGTACATCACAATTGGTAAAGAAATAAATCTATTCCTGTTTGCAGGTGGCATGATCTTATAGCTTAAAGAATCAACATTGTTTGAGCTTTTTAAGTTGTTAGAGTTAATAACTTCAGCACAGATGCAGAGTACAAAATCTATACTATATATAAAATCAGTTACATTACTATACACAAGGTATGAACAATGCAAAAATGAAATTAAGTAATTGCATTTAAAATAGTATCTAAAAGAGTGAAGTAGAAAGAAATGTAACCAAGGTAGTAAAGAACATTATGTAGATAAAAAATTACAAAACATTGTTGAACAAAATTAAATAATGCTTAAATAAGTGGAATGATATTCAGTGTTCACAAATGGTGATGATGATGATGATTGCTATTATTATCATGTGGCCTGGGCTGGCCTTGAACTCACAATGATCCTCCTGCCTCAGCCCCCACTCCCAGCCCAGGACTGGGATTATAGGCATGTGCCATCACACCCAGCTCTTTACCATATAATCTGATGACCCTATGCATGTGTGTGTACATGATTCATGTATCTGTCTGTATGTGTGTGTGTGTAAATGTAACAACAAATGGTGCTAGGACAATAGGATATCCACATGCAAAAGAATGAAATTGGACCCTTACATCACACCATACAAAAAAGTTAATTCAAAATGGACCAAAGATCGAAATGTAAAACTAAAATGATATGTCTTCCAATCTGTTCCACTGATCCTCAGCTTGCCAGTACCATGCTGTTTTTATCACAGTGACTTTGTAGTATAGTTTTTAAATTCGGAATTGTTATACCCACTGCCATGTCTCTGTTGTCTAGGATGGCTTTTGCTATTCTAGGTCTCTTCTGGTTCCAAATGAATTTTTGGATTATATTTCCTAGTTCTGTGAAATATAGTGTTGGAATTTCTATTGGCATTGCCATCTGTATAGTAGTTTTGATAGTATGGCCATTTTCACTATGTTGATTCTTCCTACCCAGGAGCAGGGGATATCTTTCCATTTCCTTATATCCTCTTCAATCTCTTTTTTCAGAGTGCTGTAGTTTTCAGTGTAGAGGTCTTTTGCTTCTTTTGTTAGATTGATTCCTAGATACTTCATTTTTTTTTGGATGCTATTGTGAAGGGAATTATTTCCCTAATTTCTCTCTCAGTGAGTCTGTTATTTGTGTACAAGAAGGCTATTGATTTTTGGGTGTTGACCTTGTATCCAGCTACTCTGATAAAGGTGTCAAATATGGAGATACCTCAAAGAGCTGGGACTAGAGGTTCCGTTTGAGCCAGCCATCCTTCTGCTGGGTATCTTTCCAAAAGAATTAAAAGAATCATATCACAGTTATATATGCACACCTATGTTTATAGCGGTGCAGTTTGATAGCTAAAATACTTGGAAATAGCCCATTTTCCCATCAGTTGGAAACTGGATAAAGAAGATATGGTTTTTCTATAAAATGGAATACTACTCAGCCATAAAGAATGAGAAATTAGATTCATTCATAGGAAAATGGATACATATTGAGGATATACTCCTAAGTGAAATAAATAAGTCACACATGTATAAATACCGAATACTTTCTGTGGTGTGAACAAACTATAATAGTACATAAGTTCCTAATGAGATAATTGACAATGTGAAATAGGAAGAAAAGGGCTAAAGGTGTAGGGAAAGTTGGAAGGGTAGGGGAAAGGTAATATGAGAAAGAACATAATAGGAGAAAATGAAAAAATGGAAATAAAGTGGTTGTAAATGGGGAGGGGAGGACAGGGTGAAGGGAGGGCAGGGACAAGGGGATAAAATGAGAACCAAGACCTGTCATGTAAACGTACAAGATCCCAATGATGAATGTAACTGTACTGTATACCTAAAATGTACTAATAAACTCAATGAGAAAAAGAAAAAAAACTAAAATGATAAGACTCCTAGAAGGAAACAAAGATATAAATCTTCATGACCTTGGATTAAGCAGTGGTGATTTAAAAATGACAAGTATCAAGCAGCAAAATAAAATAGTTTTTATCAAAATTTAAAATTTTACACATCAAAGTATACTAAGAAGCTCTCCCATCTGTCCTCCTCTCTCTTTCCTCTACTTTCATGACTAACTAGTAAATAGTCTTATCTCAACTTCCATAAGATCAATTTTTGAGACTCCACATATGTGTGAAATCATGTTTGTCTTTTTGTGCCTGACATATTTCACTTGACATAAAGATCTCTAGATCCCTCCATGTTGTTGCAAGGGACAGGATTTTATGCAAGAACAAAAATATCACATTGTACTTCATCAAAACCTTAAAAATTAATGTATTATATGCCAGGGCCAGGGATGTGGCACTATGCCTGCCTCGCAAGCACAAGGTCCTGAGTTCAATCCCCAGAACCACAAACAAAACAAACAAAAAATTAATGTACTATATGCCAATCAAAAAATGAAAATTAGTTAAAAAGGAATTCTATCAAGTGAAAAGACACCCCATTAATGGGCGGGAGTATTTGCAAATCATATATCCATTAAGGGTCTGGTATCTGCATTATGTGAAGAATTCTTACTACTCACCAGTTGACAAGTAACATAGTTTAAAAATGGTTAAGTTATTTTAATAGACCTTCCTCCCAAGAAGATATGGCAATAAATACATTAAGAGTTTGGGCCAGGGATTTAGCTCAGTGGTGCTACTGCCTGCCTCACAAACACAAGGACCCGGGTTCGATCCCTGGTACCAAAAAAAAAAGAGTTCAACATTATTAGTCACTAGAGACATGTGAAGCAATACTGCAATGAAGAAGCAATTCACACCCACTTAGTTTGGATCTAGAATGTCCTCCAAAGGCATTGGTTCTCAGACTTTGGTGATACTTGGAAGTGATGGAACCTTTAATAGGTGGGATCTAGTGAAATACATTAGGTCACTGTGGGGCTCTCGTCTTTCTTTGCAGCCCAGCCATGAAAGGGTTTCTGCCACACACTCTCATGATGATGCATTGTCTTGCCACAGGCCCAAAAACAATAAGGCCAACTGAACCCGAACCAAAACCTCTAAAGCTGTGAGCCAAAACAAACCTTTTCTCTTTATAAGTTGATTATCTTAAGTATCTTAAGAGTATCTTGGACCGGGGATTTAGTTCAGTGGTTCTGCCGCCTGCCTCACAAGTGTATGGTCCTGAGTTTGATCCCTGGTATCAAAAAACAAAAAAGATTATCTTAAGTCTGTTATAATGACAGAAAACTAGTGACTACAAATAGGTATAAATATGGAAAATAACAAGTGTTAGTGTGAATATAAAGAATTCTAATCTTAATATAGTCCTAGTGAGAATGTAAAATGGTATAGCTGCTATGGAACAGTTTCACAATTTCTCAAAATTAAACAAAGAGTTTTGGGTATATACCCAAAAGAATTTCTACGAGGTGTTCTTAAAGGGATAGGAGACCAAGAGATGAAGGGAGGGGAAAGAAAGGGGATAAAAATGAATTAAGATGTGTTATGTACATGTACCAACTCCCCAAAATCAATATAACCATTATGTACTGCAAACGTGTACTAATAAAAATAAAATCACTTTTAAAAATTTGTATAAAAATCTTCATAGTATTAATAGTCATAATAGCCAAAAAAGTGGAAATGTATCAAATGCCCACCAATTGCTGTCAGTAAGTAAAATGGGGCATATTCAGTGGAATATTATTCAGCCACAAAGGAGTAAAGTTCTATGGATGAATGTTGAAAACATTATGCTAAGTGATAGAAGCCATAAAAGAAAGGCTACATTATGTATAATTCCATTCATATAAATGTATGGAATGGGTAAAACCACCAGAAACAGTGAGTACTGGTTACTAGGAGATGGGGAGAAAGGAATATAGGAAGGTGCAGGGTTTTCTTTGGGGAAGATGGAATTGTTTTGGAATTATATAGTGGTGATAGTTTTCCAATATTATGAATATACTAAATACTACTGAACTGTACTCTTTAGAATCTTTAAAATGGTGACTTTATGTTATTTTCATTTCAATAAGAAATTATTTTTCCAGTTTTTAGAATTTTCTTCTAGAAACTCAATTAACAAGTTATTAGAACTTTATGCCTCAAGAAATGTGTGAAGTACTGAAAGAGATCAAAGAATGATCAAAGTAGCACCTTTTCTTAAGGATGAGACATCTAGGACAGTGCTTCTCAAATGTTAATGCAGACTTGAACTTGCAATGAGGATCATTTAAAATTCAGTCTCTAATTCTTTAATTGTGGTATCAGGACCAATATTTTTCATTCTGAGAGTACCATATAAGATACTAATGCACATGGTCCCTGTACCATTTCTGAGTAGCAAAGTTCTAAAAGAAAGGTGGGATGGGTAGGGGAAGAGTAAAAAGGGAAAAGAAAAAAATGTGAGAGAATGAAAAGATGAAAATAAAGTGTTTGTAGATGGGGAGGGGAGGAGGGGGTGAAGGGAGGGCAGAGGTAAGGGGAAAAAATGAGAATCAAGTCTTGTCATGTAGAGGTACAAGATCCCAACAATGAATGTAACTGTACTGTATCCCTAAAATGTACCAATAAACTTAAAGCTGGAAAAAAAAAAGAAAGTATGCCTTCATAACAATTTTCATAGCCATAGTAAAAGGTCACGTGAGATATGAGCCATTAAAATTTTATTGCTAGGATCTACAGGGAGGTCAAATAAATGACCCCCTTTCTTTTCTACATCTCTAGAGATTCTTGAAGAATTTGAGAAAAAATACAAAGGAATGATTTAGAGGCCAAATTATTAACTTTATTATTAATAAAGGCTAAATTGGAGGGTTTAGCTCACTAGACAGACTAAATTACTCTATCTCAGCCAAGTATAGTAGAAATTCTGAGAACTTTGTGAAAGCAGAGTTGCTCTTAGGAGAAGACAGAACTGAGCTGAAGATGTCCAGTTTATTTTCTCCAAATTTACCAATAATATTGAACAAATTCACTTCCATAGGAAGTAAATCTAGGAAAGAAGAGCCTAGTAATCTATCAGCAAGCTGTTTTGGTATTCTAAGAGAAAGAGGGATTAATCATAAACACTAAACATCCAGGATATCTTCTTGAAAATGGAATTTTCTCTTTAGCTGAGTTTAAAGGCTGGTAGGAAGGGAAGGACTCAAGCAAAAATACATCAGAAACAAGTTCACAGGTTTCTTGAATGTCTGGCCCTTATCTGAGCTAACTAATTGTCAAGTCCTATATTACTATTTATATCAACTAAGGTTTAGGTAAAATGGGCCAATCCCCAGAATCAGTCCTTTCCTCAAAATAATGCCACTGTAATTTGGAGTCAGTAGCCAGAAAGTATGGCACAGCTAATTAAAAAGACAATGAAGTTTCCACTGACCACTTTGTATAATTCTACTAAATTCACTCTAAGCCTAAGGTAACAATCCACAATTATGAGCTAATTTTCAGAAACTACTGGAGGAAGGACAAAATGCAGTATTGGTAATTACTTTGAACTTATTATTCTTTATGGAGAATCCTATCCAGACACATCTAAGTTTGCTAAATTCTACTCAAAATGACTAAGATTACACATGATTGTCTGTAAACTCACCAATCTAGAATTTGTAATGAAGAAATTGTATCCATAGTACTGAAGAATACCTGAGAAAATTTTCAGGTATTTTTAGCTGGATATGAGCATACTTATATTTTCCCAATTTGTTCATATGCTACTGGGTTTTGTGATACTGCTTCATTTGAATTTCTGGCTCCATGATCCCATTTAGTTCACATTAATCCACCATTTTATATATTGCCAAATATATGAAAGAGGTGATTTAATATTTAACTCATTAATATCCTAGTTAGAAATAAAATTGCATTTATAAGACTTCCAGAATGGTGGAGTTAAGAGCTCAGTAAATCCTCTCTTCCAAAAACTATGATAAAATTGGATAAAATTAATTTTAAAAAATCAGATCAGGCCTTTGGAAACTGAAGTCCCACATCAAACTGACAAACATTTATTTATTCAAGAAAAAAACTGTTGAACTTTGGTAAGAATAGTGAGAGTCTGTGGCATTTTAGCTTGGGGCTCCTCCAGTTTTTCTCAGTTCCTTGAGGAAGTTGTACCTTATTTGCATCACAGGACAGAAAAATTCATCTGAGTGGCATTCTAAAAGACAACAGTGATCTCAGTAAAAAATAATCAGGGAAGACTAACATCACAGTTGGCCTGTAGTCCTCATGCTCTTTAGAACAAGCAACAAAACAGCACAGCAGCAAGAAGTTTACTGGTGATCCCAATCAAAATCCCAACAGCATACTTCACAGAATTAGAGAAAACAATACCAAAATTCATTTGGAACCAAAAGAGATCTAGAATTGCAAAGGCAATTCTGCGCAACAAAAGCAAGGCGGGGGCATCACAATCCCTGACTTGAAATTATGCTAACAAATCCACTATGCTAAAAACAGCATTGTATTGGAAAAAAAAAAAAAAAAAAAAAACAGACCCAAGGACCAATGAAACAGAATACATGATGGAGAAACACCTCCAGACATACTCAGCCACCTCATCTTTAACAAAGGAACCAAATACCTTCCCTGGAAGAAAGATAGCCTCTTTAATAAATGGTGCTGGAAGAAGTGGCTTTCTAAATGCCAAAGACTAAAACTAGACCCATGTCTCTCACCATGCACTAAACTAAAATTAAAATGGATCAAAGAACTCAATATTAAAAGAGAAACTAAATCTGCTGGAAGAGAGAATAGGTAGAACATGAGGTCATAGGTGTAGGCAAAGACTTCTGAACAAACTGACTGCACAGGAAATGCTACAAAGAATCAACAACTTGGATCTCATCCCATTAAAAAGCTTTTGCATAGCCAAAGAAATCACCAACAGAGTAATGAGGCAACCCACAACATGGGGAAAAAAGGTAGCCAGTTGTCCCTCAGACAGAGGAATAATATCAAGAATATACAAAGAACTGAAAAAATCAGAGCCCCCCAAATTTAAAGGTTCAACCCAAAAATGGTAATCTGAAATGAATACACACTTCTCAGATGAAGAAATACAAATGGTAAATAAATGTATGAAAAAAATGGTCAACATGACTAGTTGTTTGAGAGGTGTAAATTAAAACAGCACTGAGATACCATTTCATTCTGGAAAGAATAGCTAATATCAAGAAATCAACCAATAACAAATGCTGGAGGGGTTGTGGGGAAAAAGGAACCCTTCTCCACTCTTGGTGGAAGTGCAGATTGGTGCAAGCGCTGTGGAAATAATTGTGGAGATTCCTCAAGAAAACTAGGATTAGGGCCGGGGATATAGTTCAGTGGTTCCACCACCTGCCTCCCAAATGCAAGGTCCTGAGTTTGATCCCCAGTACCAAACAAAAGAACAAACAAAAAACTAGGATTAGAGGTTCCATTTGACCCAGCTATTCCTCTTCTGGGTATCTTCCCCAAAGAATTGAAAGCATCATACCACAGCCAGGTATGTACACTCATGTTTTTAGTGACACAGTTTGTAATAGCTAAATCTTGGATGCAACCCAAATGCTCACCAACCAATGAATGGATAAAAAAAGATGTGGTTTTTCTACACATAAGGAAAGATAAACTTGAGGCATCTATAGCTAAATGGATGCATCATCAAGCTATGCTTTTTTTCCCCTAAGCTATACTTTTTTTTCAGCTTTAATTGAGTTTATTGGTACATTTTAGGGATACAGTACAGTTACATTCATTGTTGGGATCTTGTACCTCTACATGACAAGTCTTGGTTCTCATTTTTTCCCCTTGTCCCTGCCCTCCCTTCACCCCCTCCTCCCCTCCCCATCTACAAACACTTTTATTTCCATCTTTTCATTATCTCATATTTTTTCTTTCCCTTTTTACCCTTCCCCTACCCATCCCACTTTCCCTACACCTTTAGCTCCTTTCTTCCCAAGATTACTGACATTGAGAAATAAGCTATACTTTTAAATGAAATAAATCAGACACACATGTGTAAATGTCACATTTTTCCCTGGTGCAAGAAACAAAAAGTGTAAATAAGGACTAAAATGTATAATAGGCAATGTGAAATAAGAAAAAAAATTGTTCAAAAGGAAGGGGAACTAGAAAGAGGGGAGGGTGAAATGAAGGAAAGAAAAAAGAAAAAAAAGAAGAAAAGAAGAAAAAAAATGGAAATGAGGCTTTTTGTTGTTTGTTTTGGTACCCAGGATTCAACTCAAAGGGCTTTTGTAAATAGAGAGGGGAAGAGGGGTTGAAGGGAGGGGAAGGGAATGGAAAAAAAAGAGGAATCAAGATACATCATGTACACATGCAAAATCCCTATGATGAATGTGATCACTACATATATATAAATTGTACCAATAAAATTAAAATTTTAAAATAAAATGTTTTAAGACATCAAAAAAAGAATGAAAGAAAGGAGGAAAGAAAGAGAAAGAAAGAGAAAGGAAGGAAGGAGAGAAAGAAAGAAAGAAAGAAAGAAAGAAAGAAAGAAAGAAAGAAAGAAAGAAAGAAAGAAAGAAAGAAAGAAAGAAAGAAAGAAAGAAAGAAAGAAAGAAAGAAAGAAAAAGAAAAGAGAAAAAGAAAAATTCATCAGTGAGATCCAGGGAATAAGACAGCCACGGTAGACCTTGGTTGGATCTTGCATATGGGGGCAGGGCTTGTTCTACACAGTGCTCATTGGCAGGAGGTACTGGAGAGAGCCTTGGTGTGCTTCTCAATCCTGCATGACTGTGACACTTTGCAAGTCCAGTAAAGCAAAGCTGTGACAGACTTGTAAAGTGTCTAAAGTTTGAAGTCTTTCCCCAAGCAACACATAGATCCATCAGCAAAGGGTAGATATCTTACTGTTTCAATATTTTTAAGCACAATTTCTGGCCAATAATTGGCTAACACTAAACTATGATGCTCTGCTAAAAAAATTTTTAAAAACTAGCTTAGCAGAGAAATCAGTAACTACATATTGTGGGGAGAATAGGCTCTACAGAATGAGTCCTTGTAAGAAACTACTCAAAAGAACAACAGAATTAGCAACATCCAGCCTTGGGTGAGGAGGGAAAGGAATCAAAACACAGATATGCTATAATACACTATTTTTAAAATACATTTTTCATCAAAAAATTATGAAACATGGGAAAAAGGGAAAGCATGACCTTTTTTTCTCTTAGCTACAGTCTACCCTTGACTTTCAAACTCAATTCAATCATGAAAACTGGTTGTAACTCAAATTGGTCAATTAAAATCTCAGGCTCCTCTACACAGCCTTCAAAGTCTCTTTTCTATATAATTTTAGGCCACACTTTCTTCCAGGCAGATCTCAGTGTCCCTAGAGAGACATTGGCCCAGGATTTCTCAATTAATCCCACATAGGAAAGGATTTTGTAATGTTCCTTCCAGAACTCTTTAAGGATTAAATCTGTATCAGACCATCTGAAAGGTCAAGTGGCCAGCATTTGGGTCTTTACTCAAGACATTGGTTGTAAGCTAAAATTAAAATTCTTGTTGTAACCCAAGTTGTTCCTAAGTCAGGCTGGTCCTAACTTGAAGGTCCACTGTATTTTACAAAGGAATACAAAATTATATTATGAAACTGGTATTTTAGGCCTATAACTAATAAAAAATAAACTTTGGCAAATTAAAATTTAAAGGTGTTTGTTTGAGCAGACAGTGATTCATCAATCAGATACCTCCAAATCAGGTGGTTCAGGATTCTTCAAAGGAAACCAGGAAAAGGCTTCTATAGGGCAAATGTGGAAACACAGCAAATAAATTATTAAATTGATTAAAGTTTAAATTTAAAATTTCCTTATTTGGACTCTCTTTGTGGGAAAGTTCAGGACAATATAACTAATTCCTGGTTGGCTGCTTGTGATTGGCTGAGTTTAAGTTTCATTTTCTTTTCAATTCTGAGTTAGATTTGAGTTTGTTCATGTGGGAACCCAGGGCATTAAAGTCACTATTATGGCTTCTGTCTAGATGTGCCCCCAAAGCCACATGGGGTCATAGGTGGAACTTCTTTTTGGAGTTGGATGGATCTAGAGTATATCATGCTGGATTTAAGGATGTGATGATGGAATTGATTCATAATGATGCTAGGATTAAGGGTGCCCTGCCCTGGGTGTGAGTGGTACCCATCCTAAGGGGAGGTAGCCTGTATAAAGATATAAGGGTCAGAAAGAGGGCTGCTGTTGCTGCTTGCTGCCTTCTGCTTTGTTACCCTCTTTCCACCATGAACTATGTCTCCTCTGCATTGCCCCTCTGCCATGCCACCCTGCCTTGGAGCCAGCCAACTGGGTTTATAGAAATTTATAGAAATATTTATAGAAATCTCTATAAACTGGGCACTACAATAAACCTTTCCTCCTTTAACTGTGGGTGTTGGGTATTTTATCTCAGCAATAAGAAAAGTAACTAAGACAGTTACCACAGCCTAATGGTCTCCAAAGTAATTATTTTAACAAAGCATATTTAGAATAGCAACAAAGCAAAGGGTAGGGGGGTAAATGGAGTTCCATGAAAGCAAAGATTTATATTTTAGTTGAATTAGTGTTAATTGAGAGGCTAAAAAGTTAAGGTCCATATTGTAATCTTTAGAGGAGCCATTAAGAAAATACCTCAAGAAATATGGTAAAAGAACTAACAAAAAATTAAATTAGAACACTAGATCTGTTTAACAAAAAGACAGTGTCAAAGTAAACAGAGACCCAAAATACATGAAACATTTACAGAAAAAGTAGCAAAATGGCTGTTAAAAATCAAATCACAAATTATTTAAGCCTTTCAATCAGAAGGTAGAGATTGTCAGTCCAGATTTTAAACAAATCCTAACTATATGCTTTCTACAAGAGACAAACTTTAGACTCAATACAAATACATTAAAAGTAAAACAGACGGAAAAAGACATACTGTGCAAAGAGCAACTGGAAAAAAACTGGACAGTAATATGAGATGAAATAAGACAAAAATTGTTATTTGAGATGGGTACATTTTAATAATAAAGCCAATTTAACAAAGAAAATATGACAACTGTTAACATATACCTAACAAATGTACGCCACAATTCAGAAAGCAAAACTGATGGAACTGAAAAGTAAAATACACAATTCAACTGTAATGATTGAAGAATTCAATATCCCATTTTCTTTTTTTTTCCATTGAGTTTATTGGTACTTTTTAAGTATACAGTACAGTTACATTCATCACTGGGATCTTGTACCTTTACATGACAGATCTTGGTTCTCATTTTTTCCCCAAACTCCTGCCCTCCCTTCACCCCTCCCTTCTCCTCTATTTACAAATACTTTGTTTCCATTTTTTCCTTTTCTCATATTTCTTCTTTTCCCTATTTCCTTCCCCTACCCTTCCCACTTCCCCTGCACCTTTAGACCTTTTCTTCCTATTTCACATTGTCAGTTATACACTTTCAATGGTGGATAGGCTACATAGCCAGCAATTCAGGAAGGATGCAGAAGACTTGAATACTACCATGAGCCAATTTGACCTAACTGGCTTCGATGGTTCATTTTATCTACAAGAGTAGGATATACATTCTTCTAAAGTATATGTGAACATTCTGCAAACAGATCATATGCTAAGCCATAAAATAACCTAAATAAATTTGAGAAGACTGAAATCATACTAAGAATGTTATTTGACCATAAAAGAATTAAATTAGAAATCTCCAACAAAAAATTTTGAGAGTCAAAAATGTTTGAAACTTAGACAACGGTCTTCTAAAGAATGTATGGGTTAAAGACAAAATCACAAGGATATTAGGAAATATTTTTATGGGGCTGGGGATTTAGCTCAGTGGTTCCAGCACCTGCTTTACAAGCACAAGGACCTGAGTTTGATCCCCCGTATCAAAAAATAGATAAAGAAAGAAAGAAAATATTTTCAGTTGAATGAAAATTTAAACATATCACAATTTATGGGAGATTAAAAATGTTTTATAGGCACATTACACCCTAGTCTTTACCCCTTATCATTCCTAAACACCCTCAATAAAATAAGTTAAATGGACAGAAAAAGACTATGAATGGTAGAGAAAAGAAGTCAGGCTATTTAGGGATCTTGAGATTCAAAAAGTGAGCCATTGGTGAGTTCTCAGATAATTATTTCCAAGTCAGATGATAATTATTACTATTATTGTTCTTATTATTTTGCCTCCTGTATATAGTATTATTTTGACTCCTATATATACTAGATTGGGCATAGGAGATTTCAACCCAGGAATATCAATGTGCACAGCCAAAAGAAAAACAAAAAACTTAAAAGGCCTGGCCTCTTTCTGGCCAGGTGACTGGGCAGGGTCAAACATACACAATACACCTCTTTTGACAAAACTAGCTCCGCTATAGCCAAGCACCATAAGGGGAAATTATGCTCATACTCCATAGTCCCTGCTAACATCCATGCAATGTTATTATTATCTATAGTCACCCTACTGTGCAGCAGAACACCAGAGTTTATTTCTCCTAACTATAACTTAGTACCTGTTGACAAATCTTTCATATGTTTCCCTCCCTCTACTCTTCCTAGGCTCAGGTAAACCACCGTCTTCTCTCAACTTCTACAAGATCAAATATTTAGATTCCACATGTGTGTGAGATGTGATATTTGCCTGTGTGTACTGGCAGTAAATCTCAACTTAAATGTGAAAAGAAAATGAATAGCTTGCTATGGTTTAGATCCCCCAGAAGCCTCATGTGTTTGGATTGGATCATAGGAGCCCTATATTCATCAGTGAATTTTTCCACCAATGAATACATATCTGAATGTGCAATTAGCAGGTGAGGCCTGGCCAAAAGAGATGGGTCACTGGGGGTGATCTGGAAGGGTATATTTCCCTCCGTGGCTCTTTCCTTCACTCTCTGCTTCCTGGCTGCCACTGGTGGAGCACTTTTCCACCTGCGCTGCCCCTGTGCCAACCTGTTTCAGCATTGGAGGCAGCAGCTGGCAATGGACTGAAACTGAGTCAAAATAAATTTCTCCTCCTTTAAAAATGTAGGTGTTGGGTGTTTTGTCCCAGTGATTAAAAAGTTATTAAGACACAGAAGATCAAGATGATACAGATATTAAAATCATGTTAACAAGGTCTTAAAAAGTACCAGTTATAAATGTTTCAATAAGCATTGAAGAACATATTTAAAATGAATAAAATTGAAAATCTCAACAAATAAAATATATTTTTAATGGAAATTTTACAACTGAAATAAACATTTGCCAAAATAAGAAACTCACTAGAAGGACTCAATAGCAAATGAAGAAGACATGGGAAAGAATTAGCAAAGTGAATAAAAATGGTCATATATGAAGTGTGATCAAATATATGATTAATGCTGAAATTCAAAAAAATTATTACAGTAAGACACATTGTCATGATTCTCCACAAAATAGTCCCTCGTGTTTCTAACACACCTATCCTATCATTCTTGGCATTTTATGAAGCAGTTCTGGAAGTCCTCTTTCACATCTTTACACAGTGTAATCAGAAATATGGTGAACGCTACTGCCCAGGGCCAAAGGAAAGGAAGGCTCATGAAAATGTGAATGTGTCTTCTCATTCACCTTGTTCACCACAACTGGCATTGTGCAACTTCTGGCTCTTCCCCAGAGTCAAAAGGAGTCAAAAAGACCATAAAAGGTAAATGGTTTCAATTGACTCGGGACACAGAGGCAGCTGGGACAGCACAACTGAAGACAAGACATGAAACAGGATTTCCAGAACTGCTTTAGAAAGTGACAAGAATGATAGCACAAGTGTGTTGGAAACAAGGGGGAATATTTTGGTAGAGATTACTGACAATGAATCTTACTGTAATACATTTTTCAAATTTCAACATTCACTATAATTTTCAGTCACACCTTGTATGAACAACAGAGAGAAAATAGATGGGGAAAAGATAAACTGACATTGAGGAATCTGTGTTACAGTAACAAACAATCTGACATATATGCTATCAGAGTCCCTTGAGAAGAAAGAAATTAATGCTGAATAAATATCTTTACAAATAATTGCTAAAATTTTCCCAAATTGATGAGCATGCAAACATACAGATTCAATAAGCTAAGTGAATTCCAAATAATATAAATTCAAAGGTATCTGTGCCCAGATACATCATATTTAAACTTCTGAAAACTAAGACAAAGATTCTCAAAGCAGGACAGAAAGAAATCATCACCTATAGAACAGCAACTATGTGACAGATAGTGGATTTCTCTTTGGGAATCATGGAGGACAGATAAAAATAATACACAATTTTTTTTCAAGCACTGAAACAAAAGAACAGTCAACCCAAACCAAAATTTTTATTTGATAAACATGTATTAACTATATATGTTAATTTGTTCAGAGTGGTATTTCAATGAATGCATCTGTCCTACACTGGTCAAATCTAGCCTCCCTTTATCCACCCTCTCCCTTCCTTCCCAAGCTCTAGTCACCACTATTCTACAATCACGTCAACTTTTTAAGCTTCCACATATGACAGAATATGTGGTACTTGCCTTTCTGTGTCTGTTTATTTCATTTTATATAACATTCTCCATTTCCATCTGCTTTCCTACAAATGACAGGACTCCCAGTTTCTTTCATGGCTGAAAAATATTCCATTGTGTATATACATTGTATTTTCTCTATTCATCCATCAATGGTTATCTAAAATAATCCCACATCTTACCTAATATTAATAGTGCTGCAATAAAGATGGGCATGCAGATGCCTGTTTGATGTGCTAATTTTATTTCCTTTGAATATATGTATACCCAGAAGTGGGATAGTTGGGTCATATGATAGATCTATTTTTAGGAGTTTTTTATTGAGGTAAAATTCATAATTTTAACCTTTTTTATTTTTATTTTTTGGTACTGGAGATCGAACTCAGGACCTTGAGCTTGCAAGGCAGGTGTGGTGCAAATGAGATAAATCCCCTGCCTAATTTTAACCTTTTAAAAGTGGACAATTAATAACCAAACCAAGGAAGTGAAAGACTTGTGTAACAAAAATATAACTCTTCAGAAAGAGATTGAAAAAGACATTAGAAAATGGAAAGATATTCCCTTTTCTTGGATAGGCAGAACGAATATTGTCAAAATGGCCATATTACAAAAAATGGTATATAAATTTAATGCAGTCTTAACCAAAATACCTACAGCATGTTTATAGAACTAGAAAAAAACTATCTTAAAATTTATATAGAAACACAAAAGGCACATAGTAGCAAAAGCAGTCCTGAGCAATAAAAGTAAGCAGGTGGCATCGCAATCTCTGAGTTCAAGTTATACTACAAAGCTACAGTGATAAAAACAGAATAGCACTGGCATAAAAACAAACTAGTTGATCAATGGAATAAAACTGAGGATGTAGCAACAACCCGGGCACCTTCAGTCACTCGCTCTTCAACAAAGGGGCCAAAAGCAAGCTCAAGAAAAGATAGCATATTTAACAAATGCTGCTTGGAAAAATCGTTATCCACATGGAGAAAAATGAATATAGACCTATATCTGTCACCCTGTATGAAAATCAAATCAAAATAAATCAGAGTTCTAGAAGTTATGAAAATGAAACCACTGAATTTGCTGGAAGGAAAAAACATAGTAAAACTTTTGAAAACATAGTTACAGGCAAGAACTTTCTGAAAAGAACTTTAATTGCAAGAGATGACACCAACAATCAACAAAGGAGATTACATCAAATCAAAAAGCTTCTGCACAGCAAAGGAAAAAAAAAACAAAGTAAAGAGGCACAGAATGGGAAAAAAATTTGCTAGCTACTCTTCAGACAAAGGCCTAATATCTAGAATATATTTTTCTTTTCTTTTTTTTTTTTTGAGGCAGGGTCTTACTATGTAGTTCAAGTTGGCCTTGAACTCACTATGTAGCACAGGCTGGCATGGAGCTTGCAGTGATCCTCCTGCCTCAGCCTTCAAAATGCTGGGATTACAGGCATGCACCACTATGCCTGGCTAGAATATATAAAGAACTCAAAAAATTAAAGCCCTCAAAATAAGTGACCCAATCAAAAATGGGCAACTGAAATGAATAAACACTTCTCAGAGATATACAAATGGCCAATAGGTACATGAAAAAATGTTCAGCATCTTTGAGAAATAAAATACATTAAAGAAATACTAGTCAAAACAACACTGAGTTACATCTTACTCCAGAAATAATAGCTATCATCAAGAACACCAAAAAAAAACAAAAACAAAAAAACAACAAAAAAAAAAACGCTGAAGAGGTTGTGGTGGAAAAAGAGGCCTATATTGTTGGTGGGAAAGTAAACTAGTACAACCACTATGGAAATCAGTATGGAGATTCATCAAAAATCTAAAAATAGAAATTCCATTTGACCCAGCTATACTTCTATCTTCCTAAAAGAGAAAAAGATAACATATCCCAGTGATCCATGCATACCCATTTTATAGAAGCACAATTCATAATAGCTAAATCTTAGAAGCAGCATGTGTCCATCAACAGATGAATGGATAAAGAAAATGTTGTTTATATATACACACAGTGGATTACTACTCAGCCATAAAGAAGGATAAATTAGTGATTTGTAGAAAAATGGATGGACCTTGATACCATAATGTTAAGTGAAATAAATAAGACATAGGTTAAATATCACATGGTTTCTCTTAATGAGAAACCCAAAATATAAGTAATTGAAAGAGTAGATAGATGGTAGGAAATAGGACATAGACTTTGTGGAGATAGGCAGCAAATTTGGGGAGGGAGAAAAAGAGGAAAGGGAAAGGAAGAGGAAGCAAAACAGATCAAGATATGATACATATATGTACCAATTCCCCACAAGGAAGTAATTTATTATGTCTCACAAACATATAGTAGTAAAAATACTTCTGAGAGAAAAGATGAACAATCCAGTGGCTCTTACAATCAGTGTTGGGCACTATCATTATCTAATTCCAGCATATTTTTATCACCTGAAAATGAAACTCTGTAACTATTAAGCCATCACATCCCATTCTTCCTTCTCTCCAGTTCTTGGGAACTATAAATATACTACCAGAGGGATTTGTGCATTCTGAACATTTCATATAAATGTAATCATACAATGTGTGGCCTCTTATGTCTGGGTTCTTTCACCTCATGTGATGTTTTTCTAGGATTGTCAGGTCATATGTATTGATATTTCACTTTTTAAAAAAAGTGTTGTAAGACCCACTCCTTCGTGTGTGAACAATATTCCCTTGTGTGGATATATCACATTTTGTTTATCAACTTTAGAGTTGTTTCCATTTTTTTGTTACTGTGACACACAGCAGTAATATTCAAGTTTTTGTTCGAGCACTTGTTTTCAATTCTTTTGGTACACACCTCTGAGTGGAATTGTTGAATCATATAATTGTATGTTTAACTTCTTGAGGAACTGATGAACTGTTTTCAATGATACTATACTATTTTATGTTTTTACCAGAAATGTACATGAGCTCCCATTTCTCCACATTTGTGTGAATGCCTGTTGTTTGTCTTTTTAAGAATATATGAAAAATCAATAGTTATGAAGAGGTATTTCACTATGGTTCTCACACTCTGTATTCTTAAACTCTGGACTGTAATAAATAGTGTATTTTTTAGGAAAACAAGGATGTGTATGTAGGGGTATGCTCATGTATTTTTATGTTTTTGTAAACATATGGATCTGTCACTCTATGCTTACATATACGTTTCTATGCGTTTGTGAATGCATATTGATAATAGTGTTCACAAATGCATGTGGGAAGCTGTAAACATGTGTACTGGAGAGATTGTGTCTGTGCATGTGTATGTCTATGTGGTACATAGGTTCCATGAAGAAATCAGTCTTTTGATAGTTCTACAGTGACCTAAGGGAATTGCTGCAAGACTAATTTGCAGTGTGATTTTTAAAAAACCAAATCCGTAGTATGTGTAAATTCAACAGACTTTAAATGTAGTTATCTCGTCAGGTACATGTATGTTAGAACAAAAAACAGTATTTTCTCCAAGTGGCCCTTTCATTTACAAAACTGAATAATGAGGCTTATTTGAACCATAAATTCAAATGGCATAGTCCCAAAATTCCTATAGATTTTTATGATAAAATATAAGCCATGCGATGGAAGGATTTACCAAATTTTCCCTGGCAAGTATGATCCATAACTTAATACTTATTCTTAGCACTCCCTGAGAAGAAGAATACTTCAGAAATATTTCATCTGTTTTTGGATCAAATTAACTGGTAACAAAAATGACAATAGCAAAAAAGGAATGCAGCATATTTTAACCTTTTTGTTTTTAAAGCAAAGTCCTCGATTTCCAAGGCCACTCTAACCTAGGTGTCTACATATTCTAAACTTTATGTCTTCTTTATTAGTAGTACATGCTTGTAGTACATACATTTTACAATTATCTTTGGGAGTGGGTACATATACGTGATACAACTTGCTTCCCTTTTTAAAAATCCTTTTCTCCATCCCTCTCCTCTCCTTCCCTCCTCCTCTAATTCCTCTAAACTTTATTTCTGTAGTGCATGAGACATGTACAAGAGGAGAATTGGTTACCTTTTCTTTATCTGTTTTCCTGCTCTATACTTTTCCCCCCATAATGTCCTAGATATGAAATTAAGTCTTGCTTCCTTCACTTACAAAATTGCATCTGAGATTCACTCATGCTCTTAGCTCATTTTTACTGCTGAGTAAGATTCCAATTTATGGACATAATTTACCTTGTTTGTTCACCCATTCAAAGGGTATTGGCTAGTTACTAGTTTAAGGATATGGTAAAATAGCTACTATTAGCATGTATGTACATGTTTTTTGTGGGAACCAGTTTTTATCTCTCTGCCTAAGAGTGAGTTATACTGGGTTATACAGTAAGCATATTTTAAAAATTAACAGATATGTTTAGAGGTGATAAGATTTACAGAAATTTTGAGGTGAAAGTACAGAAACTTTCCATGTATTTCTCTCCCTTCCACTTCTCCTTTCTCCCCTCAAAGTTGTTTTGCTGTTATTATTATCTTGCTAAAATATGGTCTATTTGTTATAATTGAACCAATATTGATACATTATTATCAACTAATATTTATAGTTAATATTAAGGTTCGCTTCCTATGTTGTATAGTTGTATGGATTTTGGCAAATGTCTGGTGTCACTTAGCCAATCCTGGAATATCATACTGACCTAAGTATCCCTAATGGCCCAACTAACCGTTTCCTGCCACTGGCAACTGCTGACACTTTTACTGTATTTATAGTTTTGTCTTTTTCATAATATCATATATCCAGAACCACACAGTATTCAGCCTTTCCAGACTAGCCTCTTTTATTTAGCAATATATATGTGAGGTTTCTCTATGTCTCTAGTGGCTTGATAGCTCATTTCTTTTTATCTTAGAATACTATTCTCCTGTAAGGATGTATTACAGTTTGTTTCTGCATTCACCTATTGAATGGCATCTTGGTTGTTTCTGATTTGGGAAACTATAAATAAAGACTACTGTCATTTGTATATAAATCTTTATGTTGACATAAGTTTCAATCTGTTTTGGTAATTATCTAGGAGGGTAATCATTGGATCATATGATAAGACTACATTTAGCTTTACAGAACCTTTGCATATGGGAAGAGGCCAAAAGATGAAGGAAGGGGAGAGGGAGAGGAAGCGAAGGGGGTGTACAGAGAATTAAGATGTGTTATGCACCTGTACCAATTCCCCATGGTGAATGTAATCATTATGTACTGCAAATATGTACTAAGGAAGATAAAAATTAACTTCCAGCTTGCATTCTAAAATGTTTATATGATTTTGCATACATACTGGTTACACTGCTTTAAATATAGCTTTGTGCTTCACGTACTTATTCTCACTGCTTCCCTTCAATCCCTTGGCAACCACTGTCACCATAGTTTTGCCACTTCTAAAATGTTATATAGTTGGAATCATGCAAGATGTTGCCTTTTCAGATTAGCATTTTGCACTTATTCACATGCATTTACATTTTCTTCAGGTCCTTTATGACATGATAGCTCGTGTCTCTTTAGTGTTAAGCAAAACTCCATTGTTTTATAGTTTGCCCACTCACCTACAAAAGGACACCTTTGATACTTCCAAGTTTTGGCAATTACAAATAAGCTGCTTATAAATATCTGCATGCAGATTTTTGTGTAGACATACTATTTTAACTCATGATTGCTGGACCATATGGTAAGAGTATATTTAGTTTTGTAAGAAACTAAAATGTATATAGATATTGGGATGTGAGAAGAAAATGTTCAAATGAGAAAGGGGACAATGGGGGAGGAAATAAGGGACAAAAAAAAAGAGAACAGAAGGGAAAAAATGGAACCAAAACTTTTGTAAATCAGGAGGTTGGGGGGATAATGGGAATTAAGCAAGATATATCATGTACAGGTATAAATTCCCTATGATGAATGTGATCATTATGTATATCTAAAATGTATCAATAAATGTTTTGCTTCAAAGAAGAAAGAAAGGAAGGAAGGAAGGAAGGAAGGAAGGAAGGACTGCCAAGATGGCTATACCATCTTGCATTTCCACCAGCAGTGAGAGACATTGCTCCATATTCTTGTCAGCACTTGGAGTTTTCAGTGTTTTAGATTTTCAGAATGCTAGTAGGTACGTAGTGGCATTTCATTGTTATTTTAATTTGCAATTTCATAATGACATAGCTATTGAGTATCTTTTTTTATGGCCCACTTGCCAGGTGTCTATCTTCTTTAATAAGTTGCCTGCTACATATTGTATTCTCTAACTACATGACATACAGGAAAGGACAAACTATGGAAATATAGAAAGAACAGTGGTTGCCAGGATCTGAGACGAGGGAGAGATGAACAAGCACAACACAGAGGATATTTAGGACCCTAGGACTACTCTTATGTTGCTATAACAGTGGCTATCTGTCACAATACATTTGTCAAAATCCATGGAGTGTAGAATAAATCCTAATGTAAATCATGATACATCAATGCAGATTTATCTGTTTTAACTTGGTGGTGGGACAGGCTGTGTGGAGGCAGAGGAGTATACAAGAACTCTGTATTCATGCGCAGTTTTCTGTGAATGTAAATCTGTTTTAAAAAATAAAGTCTATTTTTTCAAAAAAATGTCCCTCCCCCTCAAAAATCCATCAGTGTAGTTATCTACTATATTAACAAAGGGAGAAAAAAATCATATGACTTTTATGTATAAACAATATCTGACAGATTAAAATTACAATAAAGTACCACTACAGACCTATTAGAATGGCTAAAATAAAATGTAGTAAATATCAAATGCTGGTGAAAATGTGGGATAACTGCATCTTTTATACATTGCTATTACAAGTTTAATGTGGTACAGCTATTCTCCGTTTCTTATAAAATGAACATGTATTTACCATACAACCCAGTAATTGCACTCTTAATTATGTGAAAGTTATGTTCACACAAAACCTTATATACTAATAGCAGCTTTATTTTTAATAGATAAACAGTGAAAATAACCCAGATGTCTTCCAAAGAAGTTCATAGTTAAACAAATAACAGTTCAACTATGTACATACTGAAACACTGTCCATCAATAGAATGAATCAAACAATTGATATGTGCAACATGTTGAAAGAATCTTCAAGAATGATACAGAGCAAAATAAGCCAAACTCCAAGCTATATACTTTATGATTCCATTTATATGTCATTCTGAGAGAAAATTATAAGGATGAAGAACACATCAGTGGTTGCCAAGAGTTGGGGGTACTTTGGGGGAGAGAGGAGGTGTGACTGTAAAGGGAATTCAGGATGGAGCTGTCAAATTAAAATATTTTATTCTTAATTCCACTCCTCTTTCTCCTCCACCACCATCTCCCCCTCAATCCTTCCTATGTGTTCCTTAAAGAAAACTGTTCACTTACCCTATTCTAGACTGCCACTCTACCTCCACCCTTGATTTGGTTAAGTAAAAGACTCAATTCTTTCTCAAACATCTCTGATCTGTGGCAGGTAGCAGCAGGGTAATATGAGTGTGTGATACAAGGAGTGATAGTCTTGTATTCATTCTGTTGTGTTGAAAATTTCTTTGCAAGCCTGTTTATCTGCCCATTACTTTTGCACTATATTAACTTTTGATTTTAAATCTAACCTGTTTTCTTCTTTTGTTTTTGGTATTTGTTTTTACTCAGTGTGAGCAGGACCTTCTCTGGAAAAGGTGTTACTCTCACGATGCAAATATATTCCTTTCCTCTCAAAAGTAGCTTAATTAATTCTAAAATGACAAGTGGAGTGTTTATTTTCTTGGCTACAGGTGTGATGTAAACTGGCAATGATCACTGCTTCAAAGGCTAGAAGCCAAGAAATAAGATTTCAGTGGCATAATTGTGTTCTTTTTTATTTTGTTAATGTCAGATGATGATTGCCCTTCCTTAGATAAAGAGCACTCACAACTTTTTTTTGCCATACTGAGGATTGAACTCAGGGGCTCCACACTGAGCCGTGTCACCAGTCCTTTTTGTTTTTGATTTTGATACAGGCTTTCATTAAGTCACTAAATTGCCAGGCTGGGCTTAAACTTGTGATCCTCCTGCTTCAGCCTCCCAGAGGGGTGGGATTACAGGCATGTGCTACCAGACCTGGCTCATAATATTTTATTTATAAAAGGAAT
>NW_022900951.1:40512777-40522120 GCF_012274545.1 Fukomys damarensis | reverse complement strand
TTTAGAGGTTTAACTTAACAAGTAATTTAATTTACTTCACTATAAATGTATAACTAGACAATTTCTAAAATATTTGTTTTACTGTCTTAAATGTATTCCGGGAGTGTTTCTATCCAACTATCTACTTTCAGTACAATTGGCTAGTCACAATGAATAATAGGGACACACTGGATTTGTTATATTTGTTAGAATTTCATTTAAAATTGAAATGAATGCTATAGCATATAGAATATAAAGAGAAACTGAGTATCATCTTTTCTGAACATTTAAAGCATGTCCAGTGCCATGGAGATTATGAATGTACTAGTAGCTAATTCAAAGTCCCTTACATTGAGAAGACAAGACTAGAAAATAAGCGCATGCTTAACTGTTTTGCCTAGGTGGAAAACATATTTTTATTTCCCTTTTCCAACCTTGACCCCTGACCTGTTTACTTTTCACTCTGCCTTTACCTCTTCCAGTAAAAGTGTTACCACTGTGAACAGGGTAAAGAGAACTTAGTCTTAAACAATATCCAGTTTGAGATGGTAAGCAGAAATATCATAAGAAATGGAAGGAAAATTACTCAGAGAGGAAAAGTGACATATCATCACCAAATTCCAGTTAACAAAATCTTTCATTTCTTGAATGTTCAGAGAATTTAGGATTATAATCTAGAGCATACTAAAACAAGGGTTAAGAAGACAAAGAAGATTCTTGGGGAATCTGCTAAATTAGTAATCAGGTATATTGCAGAGACCACAGAAAATCTTTATTAGATGAGTTGTCTATTAATATGGAGTGCTTTAAAATGGTCACAGTGTCCCTACATAAAGCCAGATTTTGCCTTAGTTATTAAAGACAATCTATATGGAAAGCAAATCAAATATTTTGGAATTTTAATATTACTACAAAATATTACCAGAGAATCTGCAGGCTTTGACTATTTCAGAGATAAGTACAGGCCTTGGGGAAGAATAGAGACCCATATACTCATTCACATTTGATATATGAAGAACAGGCACAGAGCCATTGATAAAGGTGTGAGTGAAGAATCCCGGGATATTTTCATTATAAATCATACAGAATTTATAAAGGGAGATTCTGATAGGCTCCAAGGGAGCAGTAATCTTTTCCATTGGGAATAAAGCAAAGGAAATTTGATATAGGAGGGAAAAGGGAACCTGGAAACCCAATTCCTTTTCTTTTCCCCATCATCTACAATACCAAGAGTCTACAAGTTTTGAAACTGGAAAGATAACCTGAAGTTCAATATAATTAAATCATTAAATGTCCTCTGGAATCTGGGAAAGTGTGATAATTGCTAAAAAGTTGATGGCATCCCTAACCTTTTCATAGATTATTTTTCTCATTTTCAGCTCAAACTCCACAACTATCACAAAAATTTCTAATGACAGTAGTGCCATAATATAAAATTGATAAAGTCTTCTGTTATAACAGATGAGCCTTCAGAGTTCCAATCAATGCACTTTAAAAGCTATTATAAGGTATGAAATCAGGGCATTGTGAATTTCAGTCAGGCTTTAAACAAAATTCTCTATTTCATGTGGTCATGCTGATCTGTAGACCCCACAGTTCTGTGTTGCACAGAGATTAAATTTTAGCTTTTTACTGTTTGAATGTTTACTTAATATAGAATGAAAGAAATATATGTAATGTTAATAGAGTATATCTCTTCATAGGTTTCCAGGGAATATGCAATAGAAGATAGTTACAAGTATTTTATCTGGTAGCTTTAAATCAACAAATTATGAGTTTTTGTATTGTCACTAGACAGGACACATGGAAGTCCCCAAAATGGATATGGGGAACCTAGACTCACCGTACCCATGGGGCAGGTTGCAAATTCTTTGATTTCTATCACAGAAAAACAATCTGAAGGACACACTCAAATAAATTTATTAGGCAGAATTTTAACAGTACACACTCAAAGAGATAGAGTGCAGTTCTCCAAGGGAAAGAGGCACCTTGCATCCCGCAGATGGGTATATTTATGGGGCTTTGAAAATGTCCCTAATGTAGATTATCTAAAATGTGTATGCTAGCATCTGTCAGGTTGGCTTATGGTGGGCTATGTTAAAATGCAAACCCTTTACATGTGTTTGAAACTAAAATATTCTGTGCTTCCTGAGGATAGGGTTAGCAGGAGGCACAAAAAGTTACAGGTGAATACACAGGCTTATTGCCTTTAAGGCTCTTACAAATTTTTTTATGGAAGGAAAAAAAAAAAAAACCTTGACATCTTTGTGTCCTGAAACTGCAGTTGTTTTCTTAACAAGTACAATTTTAATGTTATAGTTTCCTTTATCTCCTTTCTATCTTCATTTTTTTCTATCCTATCTCAGTGAGAGACAGAGCTATCTGTTCCTACCAGGGCCATAAATGCCAATTACTGGGCCAGGAATTTAGTTTAGTGGTTCCGTGGCCTCCCTTGCAAATGCAAAATTCTGAGTTTGATACCTAGTACAAAAAAAAAAGTCAAATACTTTTTAAGCCCTCTTAAAGCTTTGATATGTAAACTGAGCTCAATCTTATACAGCCACGATGATTGTTAAATACAGAATAAATGATAAGAATCAGAGTCAGATAAGCTTCCAGTTAATATTCCTCGACTCCCTATTTTGAAAATTTTCTTCAAACATATAGCAATAATGTGTAAGATCTAAACAGTAAAAATAAAAAGGTAGAGTCAAGATCAAATACTATAAGAAACATATCTGTGAACCATACATGGGCTGAGGCTTTTAAACTTGCTGAACTCAGGGTCCAAGAACAGGAAATGGTAGCAAGAAGTTTAGCTCCCACATGGCCTGCAGTGACTAATTTGAGGGAAGGAAGCAGTTTCAGGTTCGTGGTGTAGAGCCAGAAGACAAGGGAGCCAGATCCTACCTCCTCTCAAAGGAGCCTAAACAAATTACCCAAGTGTTGATTCATGTTAGAAGAAGAATCAAGTTGCAGTTCCAGTAAGATAAAAGAAATAGACACATAACCTGGAAGCCTTGGATTGAACTAAGCCAACTGCTGGTTTTTATTGGATTCTACCCGTCCCTAACATCATTGTGAACAAGGAACCACAAAATGTCATTATTAGACCAAGCTTTGTTCTGGGAGGACCTAGATACAAGAATAGGAAACTGGCAAAATAAAGGAAAATGCAGATGAAAATAAAATAAAAAATGAGGCTATCAATAAAAAATTTAACACACAATAAGAAAGCTAATATAATGAAAGACAACAACAAAGTGATACGGAAATTTATTCTGCAGGAAATTTTTATATAATAATCTGATGAAAATTTGAAAATAAAACTGTGGAAAATGTTCAAAGATATAAATGAAAGCATAATTTTCAATAAAATAATTAAAAAATATAAATAAAATCAGTAAGTGTACACAAATCCCAGGGTGTAGCTGTGTGGACCAGAATGGCACCGCAGAAGGTGAATCCCAGCCAGGGCCCCTCCTCAACCCCAGAGGCTTGAGCACACCTACCCAAGCCACAGGCATACCTAGAAAAGAGCTGCACAGGCACACAAGCTTCATCCAGAGGCCCACCATACCACTGGTAAGTGTGCACACATCCTGGGGAGCAGCTGTGTGGACAGTGGCATAGCTCCAGGTGAATCCTAGACAAGACCCCACTCTGACCCCAAAGGTGTGGGTTCACCCACCCAAACCAAAGGCCCACCCAGAAGACAGCTGCATAGGCACACAAGCTTCAGCCAGAGGTCTGACACACCATGAAATCCAGCCAGGGGCCTACCTGGAAAAGAACTACACAGACACATAAGCAATAGCCAGAGGTTCACCCTAACACCAGTGATAAGTGCCTGGGGAACATAGCTAACCAGAAGCCTACACAGAAAACAGGAACTAGGGTACACAGCCCCCAGGCAAAGGCCTTCCCAAACAACAGCTACATAGGGGCCCTAGAGAGAGGAATGCCTAGAAACCATCCCAAGTGTGCACAGGACCCAGCCAGAAACCCACCCAGACAATAGGTGAGCTCAGGGATTCAGAAGGCCACTTTTCTAAACACAGGAATTGGTGTACTTATGAGCACCAGAGTAAGGTTGTTCGGTGGCTTGCTGAGAATTGAAGACCACTGGGTGAGCAAAAGGTCACCTCAACAAAGGCACAGCAGGCTGCACTTGTTGAAATGAGAAGACATGTAAATTAATCTCCAAACCAGATTTCCAGATCACCTAAGGCAACCCCAAAGGGCAATAAGATGGAATAATCTGATACTGAACCACCTGGACTACCTGAACGGGGAACAAGAGAGGACCTGGAAAAAAATGAAATCAGAAGTAATTTCTCAGTTAACAGCAGATATTGTGCTCATAGTCCAAGACATGATTAATAAATCTACAGTGGACACAGATTTTTAAAAAAATAGAGGAGCTGAGAAACATGATGGGATCCCAACATAGGAAACAAGTGGAATCCAAAAACAGATGCAAACAGATTTCTAAGAGATTAAAAACTCTATTGAAAGTTTACTCAGCAGAAACAAGCCAATGCAAAGACAGAATTTCAGATATAGAAGATGGAATTGAAATTAGTGACCATGAAAAGAAAAAAATTTTAAAAAGAGTAGGGACCATGGGAAATCAATCCAGCAGCTTCTAGGTGATGCAAAGAAGAATATCATAAGACTGATCGGAGTCAATGAAGAAACAGGAACGAGTGCAGACAACATTAAAAAACTATTCCTAGAAGTAATGGCAGAAAACATCCCAAATGGGGGAAAGAACTTGATATACAGATAAGTGAGGCATATAGGACTCCAACTAGCTGTGAGCAAAAAAAATCTACACATAGGCATATAATAGTTGTTCCAGAAATCCAACAGAAGAACAAAATTCTACAACCAGTTAGAGAAAAGAACCAAATCACATGCAAAGGATATCAGAATAACAACAGACTTTTCAACACAAACTCACAAGGCAAGAACAGCATGGAATGATTAATTTCAAGCCCTGAGGGAAAACAGCCTCCAACCCAGATTGATGTACCCTGCAAAACTATCTCTCAAAATTGTTGGAGAAATAAGATACTTTCATGACAAAGAGCACTTGAGGAACTTCATGAACACAAAACCAGTACTCCAAAAATTTTAAAACAATTACCTAGGAAAAGACAAGGATCACATCCTCAGGAAACCCAGGAGAATGAATCCATCAGGCACAACAAGAAAATAAATACAAAAGGAGAATCCAACAAAAAGAAAAAGTCATGACAAAGATAAGTCAATATATATCAGTTATAACCATCAATGTTAATAGTCTCAATTCACCAATCAAAAGAAATAGACTGGCAGAATGGGTCAAGAAGCAAGATCCAACAATATGCTGCACATAAGAAATACACTTAATTGAAAAAGAAACACATAGACTGAAAATTAAAGGGTGGAAAACAATACTCCATGTGACAGGAATCCCCCCAAAAGCAGGAGTAGCTATCCTCTTTGCAGATCATGTGGATTTCAAGCCAACACTGATTAGGAGACAAAGAAGGTCACTACATCCTTGTAAAGGGAACAATCCAAGAGGACGAGATGACAATCATTAATATATATTCACCCAAAACTACTGTGCCTAACTCTCACAAATAGATCAACTAGAAAGAAAGTAAACAACAAAATACTAGAACTCAATCATACTCTTGAAAAAATGAAGTTAACAGATGTTTACAGAGTGTTCCACCCCACAAAATCATAATACACATTCTTTTCAGCTGCACATGGATTGTGCTACAAAATAGACCACATACTTTCTCATAGAACATGCCTAGGTAAGTGCAGAGGAATTAGAGTGATCTTCTGTATATTATCAGACCATAGTGTGTGAAATTGGAGATCAATAGCAAAAGAAACAGCAAGAATTTCATAAACACATGGAAATTGAACAACATACTTCTGAGTAATCAATGGATCATAGAGGAAATTAAAGAAGACATCAGATAATTCCTACAATTAAATGACAATGACAATACAACATATCGGAATGTATGGGACACAATGAAATCAGTCCATCCAAAAAATCGAAATGCCTAGGAATCCACCTAATGAAAGAAATCAAAGACCTCTACTCTGAAAACTATAGCACTCTGAAAAAAGAGATTGAAGAGGATATCAGAAAATAGAAAGACAACCCTTGCTCCTGGGTAGGAAGAATCAACATAGTGAAAATGGCCATACTTCCAAAACTGCTATATAGATTCAATGCAATCCCAATTGAAATCCCAGCAGTATACTTCACAGACAATGAGAAAACAATCCAAAAATTCATTTGGAACAAGAAGAGACCTAGAATAGCAAAAGCAGTTCTAGGCAATAAAGACAAGGTAGGAGGTATCACAATCCCCAACTTGAAACTATACTACAAAACTACTGTGATAAAAATAGTATTGTACTGGCAAAGAAACAGACCTGAAGACCAGTGGAATAGATTGGAAGATGCAGAAACATCTCCAGAAATACTCAACCACCTCATCTTTGTCAAAGGAGTCAAACACCCTCACTGGAGGAAAGATAGCCTCTTTAATAAGTGGTGCTGGAAAAACTGGGTTTCAGCTTGCTTAGGGCTGGGGAATTAGCTCAGTGGTACCACTGCCTGCCTTAGAAGTGCAAAGTCCTGAGTTTGATCCTCGGTACCGAAAACAAAAGAAAACAAACAAACAAACAAAAATCACCTAGACCTCTATCTCTCACCATGCACTAAACCAAAATTGAAATGGACTAACAATCTAAATATTAAAACAGAAACACTAAACTGGCTGTAAGAGAATTTAGGTAGAATTCTTGAAGACATTGGTGTAGGAAAAGATTTTGTGAACAAACGCTCATTGGCCCATGATGTAGCACAAACATTCAACAAGTGGGATCTCTTCGTATTAAAAAGCTTGGGCACAGCAAGAAAAACAACCAATGGTGTGAAGAGACAATCCACTATGTGGGAAAAACTTTTCACCAGCTCTTCCTCAGACAAAGGTCTACTATCTAGAATATATAAAGAACTTTAAAAAATTAGACTTCCCAAATTTTAAGATCCAATCCAAAAATTGTCACCTGAAATGAACAGACATTTCTCAGACAAAGAAGTAGAAATAGCAAATAAACATATGAAAAAATGTTCAACATCACTGATCATTCAAGAGATGCAAATAAAAACAACACTGGGATTCCACTTCACCCCACAAAGAATGCCTGCCATCATGAACTCGACCATTAACAAATGTGATGGGGCTGTGGGGAAAGAGGAACCCTGCTCCATTGCTGGTAGGAGTGTAGACTGGTGCAACCACTGTGGAAATTAGTATGGAAATATCTGAAAGAAATAAGATTGACAGGCCCATTTGACCCAGCCATCCCCCTGCTGGGTATCTTCCCCAAAGAATTAAAAGAATATCACTCCAGTGATATATGTACACCCATGTTCATAACAGCACAATTTGTGATAGCTAAAACATGGAATCAGCCCAATTGCCCATCAACGGGAGACTGGAAAAAGAAAATGTGATTTTAAAAAATAAAATGGTGTAATCCTCAGCCATAAAGAATGAGAAACTAGAGACATTTATAGCTAAATGGATGCACATTGAAGTGATGCTCAAGTGGTAGAAATAGGACACATATGTGTAAATATAGAATAGTTTCTCAGTGTGAGAAACTGAAAGTGTAAATAAGGACTAAAAGGTGTAATAGATAATGTGAAATAGGAAGAAAACATGCAAAGGGGAAGGGGAAGTGGGAGGGTGAGGGGAAAAGAAAGAAGGGAATGGAATTAATATGAGAAAAAGAAAATAGAAACAAAGTCTTTGTAGATAGGGAGGGGTGTAGGAGTTGAAGGGAGGGCAGGGGAATGGGGAAAAAATAAGAACCAAGAATGGATTATGTAAAGGTGCAAATTTCCAATGATGAATGTTATATTGTATACCTTAAATGTACCAAAAAATTAATTTAAAAAATAAAAATAAAGATATTATAAAAGAACTGATATATTTCAAATAAACTCATTTGAAATTCAACTTTTGTCCGATAATTTAATATATAATGTAGTAATCTAAAAATTAGACCAAAAGAACAAAATTTGTATTATTTTTTTATTCTCTCACTTTTTTATTGAGTTTATTGTTACATTTTAGGTATACAGTACAATTACATTCATTATTGGGATCTTGTACCTTTACATGACAGGTCTTGAGAACAAATTAATTTTTTTTGTACCGGGGATTGAACTCCGGTCCTTGCGCTTGCGAGGCAGGCCACCGAACCACTGAGCTAAATCCCTGGCCCCGTGAACAAATTAATTAATTATGAAATAGTCATCAGGAATGGAGGATGGAGTTTTGAAATAAGAATGAACAGAAATATGAGAAAAGATGAAAAATATAGAAAATAGATTAAGAAATGTCCACACCTGTAGAACAATAGTTTCAAAAGAAGAGAATGGAGAGATACAAACAGACCTTGTGTTAGTAACATTCCTAGATGCAAACAAATGACAGAAGTAGCTCACTTATCTACCTTACCATTTTAAGGTAACTATAATAGGGGCTGGAGATTTACCTCAGTGGTTCTGCTGCCTGCCTCACAAATGCAAGGTCCTGAGTATGGTGCCCAGTACACACTCAAAAAAAAAAAAAAAGATAATTGTAAAAGTAAAAATAGTTTATGTACAATATTTTGTGTGTGTTTGGTTTTCTTTAATGCTTTACATTGTATGCTTCTGTCAAAGGTGTTTAAGACTCACTTTGTCAGACTTAAAAAGGAGCTTGACTTACAAACATTCTTCCAGAATGGAACTCATTGCTATGTCTGGGACTTATTGTATAATAAATTAAAGCACACAACTAGATCTTTCAGAGAAAAAAATCTCAAAGATGAAGAGATCATAGTAAAAGTTACAAAAAATGAGATTACATACATACTACTAACCATTTGATAGAGTACTTCTCATCAACAGCACTTAAACAAGGGGCGTTAAAATCTTCAGAAAGGGGAGAACCCTCTAAATTTATCAATTTTTAACCAGCTAAACTTATGATATAAGTTGGTAGGAAGGACAAAGAAATTTCACTCATAAAAACCAAGAGAGCTTTCACACATATAAACACCAGCTAGAAGAAGATCCAATGGGAGATAAGAGCTTTTCCACAGTTGCAATTAAAATAAAATACCCAGACATAAGCTTAACAAGAAGCATTCAAAGTATAGGTTAAGTATCCCTAATCCAAAATTCAAAATGCTCCAAAATTCAAAAGTCTCTGAGGACTGACATGATGCCAAACGTAGAAAATTCCACACGACCTCATGTGACAGGATGTAGTCAAAAAGCATG
>NW_022900951.1:40511749-40512747 GCF_012274545.1 Fukomys damarensis | reverse complement strand
TATAATTACCCTCAGGCTGTGTGTATAAGGTGTATATGTTTAGACAACACTGAGTCCCATCCCAAAGATATCTTATGTATATGTAAATATTTTTAAATCTGAAAAAAATCCCAAATCTGAAATACTTCTGGTCCCAAGTGCTAGAAAAGCAGATAATAAAAGGCCTGAGGGACAAAGGGAGTCCAAAGTAGAATGCTTTGCCTAGTAGAATTAAATTAAGAAACAAAGACCTCAGTATAACACATTTATAATCATTTATGAGGTCTCAGATCCAAAGCCACAGGGCCTCTATTTCTATTTTATTTATTTATTTAGGTACCAGGGATCGAACTCAGGACCTTGCACTTGTGAGGTAGGCTCAGTGCCACTATTCTAGAACAAAACATAAAGCATTCCTGGTTGTCATGTCTATAGCCCAGTGAAACCAGAAAGGGGGATACTCTTTAAAGACCCTCCCTTCTTGGGCTGAGATATGATTTAGACTAGACCTTAACTTTTGTACATTTCTTTCCTAACTTTCTTTCATGATTATGGCTTCTAAGAGAACACTGACCATCTGAAAAGGACCAGGAAGACATTTGGCAATTCCAAAGTACCTCTAAGAAAATTGTTTAATTCTACATGAATACCAAACCAGCACTACAAGCAATTCTAAACAAGATCCTAGAAAAAGACAATGAAGGCAACAACACCATGAGGCCCAACAGAGCAAATCAAATAGGCAAGGCAAGAAATCAAAAGGAGAAGGTGAAAAAGTAAAAAGAGTCAACAAAAGGCCAATAACATGTCAATAATAAGTCAATACATATCAGTTATAACCAGCAATGTCAATGGCCTCAACTCACCAATCAAGAGAAATAGACTGGCAAAATGGAATAAGAAGCAAAATCCAATAATATGTTGTATACAAGAAACACACCTAGTGCAAAAAGAAGCCCATAGACTGAAAGTGAAAAGATAGAAAACAATTCTCCATGTGACAGGAGCCCAGAAAAAAA